>NW_028230443.1:1805000-2105000 GCF_043228905.1 Azolla caroliniana
GTTTACGAACAGGTATCGGCATCTGTTCGCCGGCTTGTTCGGTTGTAACCGACTCCGTGTTGTGTTGTTTGTCTTTGTTAATACATACATACGTTCGTGTCTCTCTGTGTCGCTTTCCCACTTTCGTCTTTGTGTCGAAGGGCCGTGTCCCCGTGAATCTACTCTCGCACGTAGTGGGTCTCTTCTCCTTTCTCTCTTGCTCTTCGGTACAGGACCCCCGTGGTCCCGCCTCATTCCACGCATCCGCGAGGAAAACCTCGACATCTTTGGTGAACCCGACGTGAAAGAGGCGGCAGAAGAGTAGAAGATGAAAGGGTCGGATCTTGCAGAGGCCATGGCTTCGGCCGTGGATCGGATATTGAGCGCACGCGAGGGCTCCGGCACCCTCGACAGAGCCATTGAGGCGGTCGTAGGTACGATCGGCCGGTTCAGCGGAAAGGATGCCACAAAGTATTTGGCATCCTACGGGGCAGAAGAAAGGCGTCTTGCCGGGTTCCCTCGAGTGGCGATGTCGAGCATCCATGCGAGGTGCTCGAGGTACGGGTGGAGAGCCGTACCTGGGAGGAGTTCGAAGGCCGACTCCTAGAAAAATACAGGCTGGACGACGCACTCCGGCTTTCGAAACGGGACTTCATGAAATGGGTGGAGTCCCCCGACAAGGGAAGAAACGCGTCGGCACTCCTCTGGGAGTTCGAAGAACGCTTTGCGCGCCTTTTGGCGCTTGACCGAACCGTTCTGGATACGAGCCGGGTCCTACTGTTCGTCAAGTCGGTGGACGAGCGGGACCGGGATCAAGTCGGCTCCTTGCTGGAAACCGAAGATGGGCTGACGACCGACTGGGCTGCGGTTAAGAGAGTCTGTGGCCATTTCGATAAACGGCGAGAATGGGCTGACAACGGGGCGGCCGGCGCGGGCTCTGTCACAGCAAGGAGGCTTGAACCGGCACCGCAAGTGCAAAGGGAAGAAACCCGGGAATAGCTCGAAACCGGTCCGGCTTCGACCGGCATGGTCAATGGCTCGTCCGGAGGAGCAGCGCTGGAGGAGTTGACGCGGGCGATAAAGGATCTCCAGATCGCCTAGACTCGAAGGGAAGGCAGCGAACCGGCTCGTGACCGACGGCCGGCAGCAGGGAACAGGTGCATGTGGTGTGACGAGGTCGGCCACATCCGGAAGGACTGCGGCGATTTCGCAGAAGCGTTGAGGAATCGGGTGGTGTACCTGTGGGAAGGTCGGGTGCACGCCGGCGACACCAGGAGGGCCCTGAACCGAAACGACGGGTGAGGAGGAATGAAGAGACTGATGGAAGCGGCAACGGCCCGACACGTGGAGGCCATCCACTACTCGGCGTCGGCCGGCATTCGGGTCGGGGGCAGCGAGGCCCGAAAGGAGAGCAAGGACGGGTTCTGGTCGGCAATGCTGGAAGGCCTTGCCGGCGCACGGCTAAGGAAAGATGAAACAGACCGCGCTGAGAGACGGGTCCGAGAAATAACCGGGTGGAGCGATCCGGTCGAGGAGAAGACGGGCTTTGTAGAAGCCGCCTGCCGGAACTACGAGGCTCTGGTTGAAGACAAACGGGTGGGGAAAACCGGAGCGGTCGGGCCCTCACAACGGTACGAGACCCGATTCGGGCAACGACGGAACGATGCCGGTGGGTCCAACTCGCAAGATAACCCCAGGAAGGGCGGATACCAACTGGGGACGGAAATAGAAAGGACTACGAACCTACGAAAGGTCCTAGAAGAACGGATCCTCGACAACAAAGTGGAGCTGTCATTGCGGGAGGTGCTAGGGATCACCAAGAAGGAGTTCCACGACTCCATTGTAGACTTGGTGAAACGGAAGAGGGTGTCGATGGAGACGGAACCGGAAAGACCGGTAGAGGTGTGGACGACGCACATCGACGACTCGGCGCTGGCAGATGAGTGGGCGGAGAGCCACTATTCGAGGCCACACTAGGCCCGAGCGACCACGGAGACCCTGGTAAAGATCGGAGATGTTCAGGAACCGGTGGTGGCATTGGTGGACCACAGTTCGGAAATAAACCTGATGTCCATGGACTTCTATAAGAAAGGGAAGTGCCCGATCAACACCAAGCACGGGTGGAAGATACGGGCGGCGACACGCGCCACCGAGGAACTGCATGGGGCCTGCCCGAACGTGCGAGTCAAGATCGGCGACGTCGAGATTGACCAGCACTTCTTCGTACAGGAGACGTCCTCGCAGCCGGTCATATAAGGTGAACCATACATCACGGCGGCGCGGATGGAGACCAAGGTGCTAGACAACGGTTCGGCCTACGCGAGGGTCAAAAGCCAGGACGGGCGCCATTCGGTCCAATTTCTGACGGTGCGGCCAAACCACGAGAGAAACCGCGAATCCCTTGGTGGCGAGAACCGGGAGGATTTTTAGAGAGGGCTGCCAAGGCGTGGGGCCGAGACAGCCCGGACACTCGGGAAAGACCCCACGACTGTATGATAGGTGGGAAATTTTGCTTCTCCGACAACGGAGGGTGTATGGTAGTCGGCATCGCCAGCCGAGAAAGGACAAGGGCGGAAGTGCGACTTCGAGCGTGCGGAGTTCTCGGCCCGGACGAGGAAATCAGCGGAGCCGTGGAGGCGGTCTCCTTCGACGACACCTTGGGAATGCTGAGGAAGGAAGCTGGAGAAGACCTTAGCGAAGACTGGACGATACTGGTATGTTCCGAAGAGATGTACGAAGTCATCGCGAACTTCAGTCGGGGGCTCGGGTCGGATCGGACGGCCCGAGTTAGCACGAAGTACAAGACTGTGGACCGGAAGGTAAGGCCAGTCGCGACACCCTTGCCGGAGGGCAGCGAGTCCTGAATCAGAGGGGTTGTGTCGGACCCCAGTTTACGAGATCCGGCCTGCATAGGACACACCTTCATCGACGAGACGCTCTGGGAGCTCAAAATCGGTGGGGGCGGGTTCCTACTGCCGGCGGAGGATGCTCGGTTTCGGAGGCCTTCGCCGGAAGGTCGATTTACTCGGTCGGTGATCTGTACTCAGGGTACGACCAGTTCCAGCTAGCCGTGGAGAGCAGAGACATTACAAAGATGCGAACTCCCCTCGGCCTAGTGCGAATGTATACCCTGCCACAAGGAGGGACCAACTCGGTGGTCCACATGGTGAATGCAATGAACAAGGTACTGAGGGATTGCATCCCGGACATCACCATGCCATTTCTGGACGACATTCTGATCAAGGGGTGCCCGGTAGAAGAGAGGGACGCAACACTCGGACCGGACGCATGCCGGCGATTCGTTGCAACACACATCGACGACTGCGAGAAAGTGCTACAAAGGCTAGAGGATGCGAGGCTCACCTTCTCCGGGGAGAAATCGGCCTTCGGGCAATCGGAAATCCTGGTGGTCGGACACCTATGTGGACCATATGGCCGGAAGCCATCTCCGGCAAAGGTAGAAGCCATTTCCGCGATGAAGACCGACTGTAGCTCGGTTTCGGAAGTTCGGAGGTTCCTGGGGGCATGCGCATTCTACCACATATGGATCCCGCATTACGCCCACGTTGCGGAGCCGCTATACGGGTTGCTGAAGAAAGGGCGAAAATTCGAGTGGCGAGACGAGCACACGGAGTCGGTCCGGAAGCTGAAGGAAGCTCTTGCGGCAGCACCGGCGCTCCGGAAGGCTGTTTACGAGAAGGGTACCTCGGTATACATAACAGTGGATACGAGTCCGACCGGGATCGGATGGGTCGTCAACCAAGAAGACGGGGACGGCATTCGGTTCCCGATCCGATTCGGCGCGAAAGTCCTCAGTGAGCGACAGCGAGGGTACGCCCAGGTTAAACGCGAACTCTGGGGTATCGTTTCGGCAGTAAAGGCCGACAAAGACTACCTGATCGGGACGGAAGTGATTATCGAGACGGATTGCCTGCCAATTCTCGGCATGGTTTCCGGATGCGCGACACCGGACCTGGCGATGCTCAGGTGGATAGCGTACATCAAGTCCCCAGATCCGGAAATACGGCACATTTCCGGAAAGGACAACGCCATGGCCGACATGCTTTCGAGGGCGAGGTTTGATGACGAGGGCGGCATGGTTTCGGAGGACGAAGAAGTCGGTGTGGACTTCTTCGAGGCGGCGTACGTGACAACCGATGGGACGAGCACTCCGGCACTTAACGACTTCGATGAGAGCAAGTACGACGGCGAGTGGCTCCAGATCGGTGGGTTTCTGAGGACAATGACGCCGGATGCGTCATGGATGAAGGACGAAGCTAACCGGGTCCGGAAGAAAGCTTACCGATTCTTTCTCCGGGACGGATACTTATGGAAGCACCCGAAGAAGAGGAACGGCGTCCCGCTCCAGGTGGTGGCGATGAAGTTTGAACAGGAGGAGCTGCTGACGGCTTACCACGACAGCCCTTGGGCTGGTCACCGTGGAACGTGGGCCACGTTCGAGAAGATAAAGGGGAAGTACTGGTGGCCGGGACTGTACCGGGACATGCATCGGTTCGTGACAACTTGAGAGAGCTGCCAGATGCACTCCATAGTTTGGCATCGGGACGAGCTTCACCCTACGTACCCTCCGGCCATCCACTTCAAATGGATGGTAGATCTGGTAACGATGCCGATGGGAGTAGGACAGATGCGGTACCTGGTCCTGGCTCGGGAAGATCTGACGAACCAGGTAGAAGGCCGAGCTCTTCAAAACAAAACGACCGTGGCCGTATGTCGGTTCCTGATTGAGGACGTGATATGCCGGTACGGGTGCGTCGGGAAGATCGTGGCTGATCGCGGGGAGTTGGACGCCGAAGAGGCCGAGGAGTTGTTCGACCGACTAGGAGTCAAGCTCTCGCTCACCACTGCATACAATCCGGAGGCGAATGGGAAGGTGGAGCGCGGACACGGACCGATCGTCAAGGCGTTAGTTCGGGCATGCGGAGGTCAAGTCGGGAACTGGCCGCGGTTGTTGCCTTACGCGTTGTGGGCGGACCGAACTACGCATAGTTCGGTAACCGGATTCATGCCGGCAGAGCTCATGTTTGGGCAGAAGCCGATCATGCCGATGGAACGTACGATCTCCTCCTGGGCAACCGTGGACTGGAGAGACGAGATGAGCTGGGAGGAACTGTTGACGGCGCGCATACGGCAGCTTGAGCGAAGACCAGAGGACATGGAGCAGGCTGCGGAAAAGCTTCGGGTGGCAAGGACGAGGAACAAAGCCCGGTTCGACCGAACGCACCGGCTCCGACCGAAGAAGATCGAGGAAGGCGACTGGGTGCTAGTCTACGACAGCAGCCTCGACAACCAGCACCGAGCGACACGGAAGTTCGAAAGAAGGTGGTTTGGGCCTTACGTGGTACAAAGTGCCAACGACAATGGGACGTACCATCTAGCGGAACTCGACGGTACGAGAATGGCAATACCGGTAGCTGGGAAGTGGATCAAAGCGTTCAAGAAGCGTCACGACGACAAGCCGGATCCGGTTGACCTGGACCGCAACGACGAACGATCCGAAACCGAGGAACAACCGACGGGCGGGGAATGAAGGCTGGACCGGTTTTCTCCGTCCCAACTCAATTTGGCGCATGCCGGTGGATGCGCGGTTAGGTGGGGGCGGATGTCGTGAAGAAAACCGTCCACGAGCGGAATCGGTGCGCCGGAGCGTAGGAACCGGCTCTTCTTGCGCGTTGTACATAAGAGAGAATGTTGTACATAGAAGATCCTAGGCAGGTAGATTCGGTAGGAAGGGAGTTAATGGGAAACGGCTCCTTCCTTGCCTATAAAAGGAGGGAGACGAGGAGGGGCGAGGGGATCGCGGAGAGTTGAGGACGAAGTGCCGTCGGTTCGTGGGCGAAGGCTTCTCTCTCTCTCTCTCTCTCTCTCTCTCTCTCTCTCTCTCTCTCTGGTTCGCAAACGCCATAGCTTCCTTCTGTGCAGGTTTCGGGAGGCTCGCGCTGCTCTGAGGAATGCCTGAGTGCTTCCGGCAGCACCTCCAACCTACTCCTTCCTTTCTGTGCGTTTACGAACAGGTATCGGCATCTGTTCGCCGGCTTGTTCGGTTGTAACCGACTCCGTGTTGTGTTGTTTGTCTTTGTTAATACATACATACGTTCGTGTCTCTCTGTGTCGCTGTCCCACTCTCGTCTTTGTGTCGAAGGGCCGTGTCCCCGTGAATCTACTCTCGCACGTAGTGGGTCTCTTCTCCTTTCTCTCTTGCTCTTCGGTACAGGACCCCCGTGGTCCCGCCTCATTCCACGCATCCGCGAGGAAAACCTCGACAACGTTCATCAGCTTTCCTTTTGTCCAACATGGCTTAAAAGGACTTCTCTGACATGCACTATCGGGTGAGGGGTGTCGTCTCCGGTTTCGACGATTCTCGGTTGTTCCGGTTTCTCCAAAAACGAGAACTGCTCTTTGTGGCTCGTCATGTGGTTTGATGCTCCGGAATCAACATACCATACTTCCTCCAATCTAGAAGTGGTCTTCTTCATCGAGTTCGCCTTGTGCTTCATCACGAAGGTTGGCCCTTTTCTAGTCTTCTTGGTTCCGGATCCTTCCGATCCTTCTGCGTAGTGGGAAATTTTCCGGTTCCCTTGTTTGGCCTTGCCGGATCTAGATTTATCCGAATCGGCACGCTTCTTCCAGCACTCGCTCTCTCTATGGCCTTTCTTGCCACAATGAAGAGAAGAGTACACAGGATGTTAACATGGAAAACCCAAACTAGGGAAAAACCACGGCAGCCCACAGACTGCAAAGTAACTAGGGAAAAACCATGGCAGCCCACAGACTGCAAATTAACTAGGGAAAAACCACGGCAACCCACAACGAGCCTAGGATCAAACACAGAAAATGGGTAATGAACACATGACATACTGAAGAGAAGAGTACACAGGATGTTAACGTGGAAAACCCAAACTAGGGAAAAACCACGGCAGCCCACAGACTGCAAACTATCACTATATCACAATGTACAATAGTAAAGCACCGAGGCAACGACCTCGAGCTTGCTATCTTCGCCACAAGTGGCGGTTACAACAGAGGCAACAACCTCTTCCTCTCTCTCTCTCTCTGTACACAGTTACGCACTCAAATCTTGCGCCAACAAGAATGACAACACATATCCACTAAGTTTGCCCTAAGTCATATTTATACTAATATGACTTTTCGGCTATTTACAAATATAGCCCCAATGAACTCTTAAGAACATATTTACGAATATTTCCCTTCATCCGGTGAGCACTCCTCACCGGGCCTGCATCATCCGGCTCTTGCCGGGTACTCCACGTCCACTTTATATTTTCTGGCACGGATGGAAAGCTAGTTTGTACCCATTAGTTTGGGTAGCACTCGGTTCTCACCGGGTCTTCTGTTGTCGGGTACTCCACATCCAGTTTGCTCATCAACACTATTCTTCTCACTTCCCATCCGGAGGGACCTTTTTCCTAACATGTAAGTACTTGTGTCAGCCCAATAGTCACGGCTTCTATAAAAGGTGCTCACTAAGCACGAAGTATGTACAAAGTGTTTTTTTCTTCGTATAGAAATGTTATCTGCTCTCTCTCTCTCTATCCCTCACTCACTCATTTTCTCTGTGCTCTCTGCGTTTACCGAACTGCATACTCTGTGTCTTATGCATACGCTTCCGCACAGGTAATCTTTTACATGGTATCAAAACGCGAGGGTTGAGACTCCTCTACAGTTGACTGAAAAGCTTGTGATAAAGAAGGATGAGACAACAATATGGACAGAGGAATAGGAAGCTCGCCGAGCTAACAATTGAGAAGCTCCACAAGAGCAACTACGCACCTTGGTCGTACAAGATGCACCAATACCTGCTTGGTCATGGTTACTGGAGTTATGTTGAAGGAGCTAATGGCACCCGAATTGACACACAAAGATTTTTCGGCTTGGGAACAACAGGCAAGCAGAGTTCTTTACTGCTTCGCATCCTGTGTGAGCGACCACCTCCTGAGCTACATTCGGGATGCTAAGACGCCAAAGGACGCGTGGGCGAATCTGAAGGGAATTTTCATCGTTAGCACAATGGCTAGGAAGCTGCAGCTCAGGCAGGAGCTTAGCAATGTCCGACAGAAAGATCTGCGAATAAAGGAGATCTGCGACTCTCTTGCCTTCGTCAACGTAAACGTCAAGGAGGAAGAAATGGTGCAGGTTTTTCTTAGAGGGTTAGCGTCAATGTTCGGAGCATTCGCACAAGGGAGAATACGCCTTCGTTCTTCGAGCTTCAATCGATGTTGCTCGTGGAGGAAAATCACGCGGGTGCGTCGACGAGTACGCACGCCTACGGCAAGATGCTGTACACGGAGGAAGATAGGCCCCGTCGTCGTGCAGTTGACACTTCACGATGTGAAAACAATGTCAATAATCTATAGAAGTACATTTCTGAATGTCACTTCTATAGAGGACAAAATGGTGCAGGTTTTTCTTGGAGGGTTAGCGTCAAGGTTCAGAGCATTCCGAATGGCAGCCTACACAAGGGAGAATACGACATCGTTCTTCGAGCTTGAGTCGATGTTGCTCGTGGAGGAAAATCAGGCGGGTGCATCGACAACTACGCATGCCAACGACAAGATGTTGTACACGGAGGAAGATAGGCCCCGTGGTCGTGGCGGACGAGGCGGATCGGCACGCAATGGAGACGGCCGAAAAGAGCAAAACGTGCGGCATAATCGAAATGCCGCAAGCAATTTTGAACCCTCCGGAAGCAGGGGGAGTCATAGCGGCGCCGGACGCCAGCAAGAGAAGGTCGCAACGGATTGTTGGTATTGTGGCAGGAAAGGCCATAGAGAGCGTGAGTGCTAGACAAAAAGCGCGGATTCGAACAAAGCCGAATAAAGCAGAAGAGACATAGGAAGGCGTCAGAAATTATACCACGCCGAGGGCTCCGAACGAGCTGGAAATGGATCGGGCCCAGCCTTCGTAATGAAGCACGAGGCCAATTCGATGGCCATGAACACCTCGAAACCAAGCGAGGTGTGGTATGTTGATTTCGGAGCGTCAAATCATATGATGAGTCACGAGGAATGGTTCTCGTACTTGGAGAAACCGGAAAAGCAAGGAGTGATCAAAACTGGTGACGACACTCTGCATACCATCGAACATGTCGATGAAGCTCCCCTCAGCCACGTCGGGCAGAAAGGGAAACTCATGAACGTGCTGCATGTCCCGACAATAACCAAGAACCTAGTGTCGGTCGGTCAGATCGTTGACCAAGGGATGCAAGTTTGATTCACGCACCGCGGATGCTACATCGAAGAGGAAGGCCAAGTTATCGCGCAAGGGCGCCCTGAAGGGAGGATGTTTATCCTCAATACCAATCAAGCCGTAACCGTGCTGTTCGCAAAAGGACAGAAGGTTGAATCAGATATCGACCAGTAGCACAAGCGGTTCAGCCACGTTAACTTCCCATGGCTTCATGAAATGCAGACGAAGAAAATTGTTTTCGGTTTGCCGAAATTTCGTGGGTGGAATGCCCAAGTCTGCGAAGCCTGCCAACTGGGGAAGTAGCACCAACTTCCGTTCCCAAACTAGCGTAATCGGAGTCGAAATTCGCTCGACTTAATCCATTCGAATGTGTGGGGACCGGCACAGAATGTGAGTTTCGGTGGTAGCTGTTACTTCGTAACCTTCATCGATGACTTCACTCGGCATACTTGGGCATGTATGATCGCGAAAAAGAGTCAAGTCTTTGCGTGTTTCCTGAAGGTGAAAAGCCTTGCAGAAAGGGAAACAGGGCATAAGATCAAGTGCCTACGGTCCGATGGTGGGAAGGAGTACTTCTCCGACCGGTTCACGAGTTATCTACAGAAGGAGAGAAATGGACACGAATTCTCATGTAGATATACACCGAAGCAGAACGGTGTAGCCGAGCGGAAGAATCGGACAATCGAAGAATCGGTTAGGGCAATGCTTGAAGAGAATCATTGCGTATGTGCATGTGCAAAAGGAGAAGAGGAGGAAGTTGGACGCCAAAGCTAAGAAGTCTATCTTGGTCGGCTTTTCAAATGAGCAGAAGGTGTATAAGTGTTATAACCCCCGAACAAAGGAAGTTTGTGTAAGCCGAGATGTCATGTTCGACGAGTCCGCTTCATGGTACTTGCCTTCACCTCCAATACCTCATGACTCCATTCCGAATTCTGAAGAAACGATTAGCGAGGACGAGCTGCCTCCGTGTGATGAGGAAATCGGAGCTCGGACAAAGAGCCCGATCTCATTTCGGCTAAGTGGGCCAAATAAGGGGTTGGGCCGAGATGGCCAACCAAATGAAGAGTCGGGGAGTAGTGGAGACTCGGTCATGTTGTCTTCGTGTAAAGAATTGAGGAGATGGTTCATGCGTAAAGAAAATGGGAAGAAGAAAATGTCGGAATACAATACCGGCAGTGCCGACTCAGAACGGAGCGAATCTAACGTCGGGCCAATCGAAAAGGAACCTCCGCCAAAGAGGTTGAAATCGGCCGAAAAGATCGTGAGATTGGGTAATCACGAATTATGCCGATCTACCCACCTGAAGAACCCCGTAAAAAGATACAGGTACAACAAAGACATGGCGCACCATTATGCGTACATGACACGAGTGGGGGAAGTGCATGAGCCGGAGAGCTACGCAGAAGCGGCGGAAGACGCAAACTGGCGTGCCGCGATGTAGGAAGAGATGCGCGCATTATCGAACAACGAGACGTGGGACCCGGTTGACGCACCTAAAGGTGTTAAGCCGATCGGATGCAGATGGTTGTTTAAGGTGAAATATAACACCGACGACTCAGTCAACCGAAATAAGGCCCGTTTGGTTGCGAAAGACTACGCATTGTCGTGAAGATCCGTCACTACCTGCAGATCGTGAGGCAGAACCACCGGGGTTCTGGACCGAAAGGACTCGAAGTTTGCACTAGCTTTAGCAAGAAAGGAATTAAGATAGATTGAAAGAGAGAGAGATTGATATAAGATAGAACACTTGACTTTAGATTGAGAGAGATTAAGATTGAACTCTTGACTTTAAATTTGAAAAACAAGCTTGATACATCAATTGTATAACAAATTTCTTCTTAATATTAATTTTGATATAAAGTACAAAGCCCTTTTTTTTTCATCCACCCTTTTATAGATGCTCCCATGCATATGATGCATGTGAGGATACAAGACATGCATACAATGCATGGAATGCATCTGATGCATGTTTGCCATTTGGTTCTCATGCATCACATGCCACTCAATCAAGCTCTAATATGAGAATTTACATGTACAGCTATAATGATAAAAATATAATCCCTAAAGAAATGATTTAGCTTAATGGCAAGCTTATTGCTTCCTATCTTGGAGGTGTAAAGTTTGAGTCTTGCTTACATCTTTTTCTTTAATGCACAAAATACTATTAGGCTTTTGGACCAAATATCTTTAAGACACCATGCACCGCGATCAACCGATCCGTTCGATTTGTATCCATTTGGTCCGGCCCAGTCTGCATACCAATCCAGTTCAGTCCGCATCCCGAGTCACTCCGTCGTCGGTTGCCGCCGGTTTTGGTTGGCCAAAAACATTTACAAGTAGCTAGGCCACACCCACTCATCCAATTAGCTTAGTTCAAGTCACCTTGAACTCTCTATGCTCCACACATAAACACAAAGACAATAGCTTTTGCTTTGCCTTATATATGGTGAGATCCTTATTTGTCCCGTCTATGTGGGACTCTTTTCCTTTGCAAACTTCCTACCCACGTAACTTGAGACTTAGATATCCGTTTCTTATGTAGTAAAGTGCATTCGAAAGCTCTTAAACACTTTCACCTTTTGTACTAAGATATTAAACTTATTTAAAATAGTATTTTTACTATTATTGTTTTATATCAATCATACTCGATTTCGTATGTTTTATGCGATTTTCACATCATTGCCGAAAATCTTCACGACATCCACCCCCACCAAACCGCACGTCCTCCGGTATGTGCCAAGAAGAGAGAATGTGAGATTTCGGCAATGGTGATCAGCATGACTCCTCAACGTCGAGCATGTATGTTTCTTTGTACTCGAATCATTGTTGCCACCCAATCCACCATATCATTCGTTTTTTCTTTACTTTACTATGACTTGTTGTCATGGCCCCTTGCTCTCTTCTTGAGGATAATCGTTTAAGTCTCATGAATGGTCCACCTTTGTCTCGATCGTGTCCTTGCTCAAGGCACTTTGACTCATTCATAGTAGTGTCTTGAATAGATGTTTTGATCACATTCTTCGGATCCTCATGGCTTACTTGGCCATCGCCATCCCTTGTCATATTTTTCTCAAACTCTTTGTTGCACATATAAGCTTTAACCCTTGCTTCTTCCATATCACTATACTTCTCTTGGGTCTTACATCGGTTAATGCCCAAGTCTCTAGAACGAGTGTGGAGGGACCCATACATTTCCATCGTGCGCCTTTTTCGTGCTGCACTTAGCCATTTCCATCTTAAAGTTGCTCGAATCAGCATTGACCTTTGTTTCCTCACCGCTAGCTCCCGTCTCTTGGGTCTTACATCGGTTAATGCCCAAGTCTCTAGAACTAGTGCGGGGAAAAGCTCTTCATGGCCATTCACCATCTTCGCCTTGACGTCATTTTCCATAGTTTTTCCTTCAAACTCATGGGCCTCGTACCCATCGATCCTTTTTATTGAGCAATCCTTTATTATGCTTCTCTCTTCGTCGCATGTATTATCTTCGACCTTCGGTTCTTCGACATCACCTCCCGTCTCTTGGGTCTTACATCGGTTCTCAGACGCAATTGCCCAATTCTCTAGAACAAGTGTGGAGAAAATTTGGTTGTCGTCATTGGCTGTATTATCCTTGTCCTTCTCTTCCTTTTTGCCACCATCGGTCTCTTGGGTCTCACATTGGTTCCCAGACGCAACTGCCCAAGTCTCTAGATGAAGTGTTAGGAAAGACTCCACATGACCATCCGCCATCGACTCATCCATAGCCATCTCCAACTTGATGTCGTTTTTCGTGGTTATCTCTTCAATCTCATGGGCCTCGCACCAATTGACCCTCTTGATCGAGCAAGATTCAATTATCCTTTTCTCTTCGTTGCATGTATTCGTTTCGACCTTCGGCTGCTCGCCGACACCTTCCATCACTTGGGTCTCACGTTGGTTCTTGGATGCACCTGCCCAAGTCTTTGGAGCATGTGTGGAGAAAATCCGGCCATGGTCATTTATCTTGTTCATAGTCACCTCCTTGATGTCGTCTTTAGCAGCTAGATCCTCAATTACACTAGCCTCGCACTCTTTATCTCTATTGATGCAAGCTTCGATTAGGCATGCTCCTTCATCATCCGATGTTTCGAACACGACGCATGTTCCGAAACATTTATCGTCCTTTGAAATGGTCGTCATCGTCCTTGAGTGATCATCAATCTTCTTTTCATTTAGGTTATTTTGTTTAGACGGCTCGACTTCTTTAGATGGTCTTGTTTTCTCTATGATCGGCCTTACCAAGTCAATACCATCAAGCCATTGATGATGCTTGTCGATCTTGTTGCATGCTTGCTTCACCGCAACCTAGTCTGCCACATGCCCGTTCACTTGGGTATCATCTTCGAGGAGAGTACCCAGTTCTCGTCTATCCTTTATATCCATAGCTTTTAGGAAGTACAAAGTTTTTTCCTCCTCAAGTAGCACTTGGTCTATGGTGGGGAGACGATGAAACATTTGATCAAATTCGTCGTACACCCTCGAGGCGCTCATCTTCTTATTTTTCTTCTCTATCCACTTCATCAAGGCATGTCGAGTCATCCTCAACAAATCTTCCATCGCGAACTCCGACCACGTTGTCTTGCCTTCTTGAAGCTTGATGACGCATCTTTGGATGTTGTTGGCAACAACTCTCTTGAAGCTTGTGATTTGACATGCTTCAGACACGTCCCTTTGATTCATCTCCCCTTTGTATGCATCAAGGAACTTCGTAATGTTCCTTCCATCAAATTGACCCTCGAGCTCTACGACACAGTCGACGGCCTTCTCCACGCTTGTATCATTGTCTCAAGATCTCATCATTTGTTCGACAATTAGCATCATGCTTTCGAACTCTCCCACTTGGTTGCTTGAGGATGCCATCTCCAAGTATCGATTGATCCTCGATTTGATCCTTCCTACCACCTCTTTCACGTCGGGTTCACCACTTAATTATATCGTGAAGATCTGTCACTACGTGTGGATCGTGAGGCGGAACCACCGAGGTTCTGGACCGGAAGCACTCGAAGTTTGCACTAGCTTTAGCGAGAAAGGAATTGAGATAGATTGAAAGAGAGAGAGATTGAGATAAGATACAATACTTGACTTTAGATTGAGAGAGATTAAGATTGAACTCTTGACTTTAGATTTGAAAAACAAGATTGATACATCAATTGGATAACGAATTTCTTCTTAATATTAATTTTGATATAAAGTACAACGCCTTTTCTTTTTTTCATCCACCCTTTTATAGATGCTCCCATGCATATGATGCATGTGAGGATACAAGACATGCATACAATGCATGGAATGCATCTGATGCATGTTTGCCATTTGGTGCTCATGCATCACATGCCACTCAATCAAGCTCTAATATGAGAATTTACATGTACAGCTATAATGATAAAAATATAATCCCTAAAGAAATGATTTAGCTTAATGGCAAGCTTATTGCTTCCTATCTTGGAGGTGTAAAGTTTGAGTCTTGCTCAGATCTTTTTCTTTTATGCACAAAATACTATTAGGCTTTTGGACCAAATATCTTTAAGACACCATGCACCGCGATCAACCGATCCATCCGATTTGTATCCGTTTGGTCCGGCCCAATCCGCATCCCGATCCGGTTCGGTCTACATCCCGAGTCACTCCGCCGCCGATTGCTGCTGGTTTTAGTTGGCCAAAAATGTTTACAAGTAGCTAGGCCACACCCACTCATCCAATTAGCTTAGTTCAAGTCACCTTGAACTCTCTATGCTCCACACATAAACACAAAGATAATAGCTTTTGCTTTGCCTTATATATGGTGAGATCCTTATTTGTCCTGTCTATGTGGGATATCTCATAGTTTTATCTTTTTCTTTTCATTTGCAAACTTCCTACCCACATAACTTAAGACTTAGATGTTTGTTTCTTATGTAGTAAAGTGCATTTGAAAGCTCTTGAAGACCTCCATCGTTTTGTGCTAAGATATTAAACCTATTTAAAATAGTATTTTTACTATTATTGTTTTATATTAATCATACTCGATTTCGTATGTTTTATACGATTTTCACACCATTGCCGAAAATCTTCACGACATCCACCCCCACCAAATCGCACGTCCTAAAGGTGGGACCTGGTGCCGACCTGGAAGAAATCGACCGTGTCAAGTCTCAGCTCGCGGAAACTTTCGAAATGAAGGATCTTGGAGACCTTCATTTCTTCCTCGAGATCGAAGTGATCCGCACCCCCGAAGGCATATTGATTAGTTAGCGTCATTATGCGCTAAATATGCTCTTCAAGTTCGGGATGGCAGATTGTAAGCCCATCTCGACCCCTCTGGACAAAAACGTAAAGCTTCGTCGAGATTTGGGTAAGGCGTGCAACCCGACACGGTTCAGACAGATTGTTAGAAGCCTAATTTACTTGACAATTACTCGGCCCGATCTCAACTACCTGATTGAAATGATTAGTCAATTTATGTCACAGCTCACGATCGAACACCTTCAGTGCACGCAAAGGATATTTCGATATATCAGCGGCAAAAAAGACATGGCGTTGTTGTATCATACAGGCATAACTGAACAATTAGTTGGCTACACGGATGTCGATTGGGCCGGAAATGCCCACAATCGTAGATCCACATCCGGATACACATTCTCGTTGGGAAGTGGGGCGATCGTGTGGTGGAGTAAGAAGCAACCGACATTAGCACTGTTGAGCATGGAGGCCAAATATCGAGGGGTGACTATCGCTAGATGCGAAGTCATTTGGCGGAAACCGCTATTACGGGATCTACATGTGGAGGTGTCTAATCCGACGATGATCTATTGTGACAACCTCAGTAACATCCACCTTGCAAAAAACCCTATATTCCACGCCCAGACTAAGCACATTGAGGTGCACTACCATTTTGTCTGTGAGCGTGTCCTTTCTAGTGAAGTCGAACTAGCATATGTTCCGACGGGTTGGTAGATTGCCGACATCTTTACCAAGCCCCTTGGTGTCGACAAGTTGCGGCATTTCTCGGGTGAGTTGGGTGTGCGTCACCTCGGCACTCCGAACTTGAGGGGGAGACAGGAACAAGAGCGTGGAAGGAGCGGTAGTGACCGCGATGCCGAAACGGATGAAGAATACAATTTCGGGCCGGCTGAAGAAGCCGAAGAAAACAGGGGCCTTAATCGCAAGGAAGAGACGAAGACAGCCAAACAAAGGGGAAATACAGCCAAGAAGGGAGTAAAGGCCAAGACCAAGACGTGGTCTAATGTTGTCAAGGGCCTGAAACAGTAGACGAATTGGAGACAGCCAAATCGAGCGAAAGTGGAATTGAATCGGAAGTGACTGATTCAATCGAAATGTTCAATTCGGACATTACGAATCGATTGAGGGCCAAGCGAAGGAAAGGGCAGCGAAAGAGGCACCAACACCACGATAGCAAGGGAGCTGAGAAGGGCCACAGGAGAAGACAAGCCGACCAGAAGGGTTGAAGCGAGTGAGGCGTGAAGCCAAGAGAGGCCGGAGTGAAGATCCAGAAAAGCAGATGGAACCTCAAGTTGAGCTTGAGGGGGAGTGTTGAGAGACAAGCTCAACATTGGGTGTGAAAACAGGTGCATAACCCAGTGCGTAGACTGGGTACGAAAAAGCATACACACAATATGGCCGTAGCGGTATGTAAACCGAGAGGCCGTTAGAATGTTATTCCGTGTAAGGAATAATTTTGGGAGAAAATGTAGGATGCTCAAGTATTGTAAGTACTTGTGTCAGCCCAATAGTCATGACTTGTATAAAAGGTGCTCATTGAGCACGAAGTATGTACAAAATGTTATTTTTTCTCATATAGAATTGTTATCTGCTCTCTCTTTCTCTGTCCCTTCGTAACTCATTTTCTCTGTGTTCTCTCTGTTTACCGGACTATCATTTTCCCTAACTGCATACTTTGTGTCTTACGCATATGCTTCCGCACACACACACGCACATGTATTCTTTTACATAATTTTAGGTAGTTTTCAGAAACTTGATACACTAGTTTCACATGTTTTAAATAGCATATAGAATTTGCTAATTTTTTGAGATTTAACAAGTGTCAAAATGATAATTTCTAAAATTGAATAGTGTTTCAATAAATGTTTAAATGTTGACGAACTATAGATATGAAATGTAGTTAACTTAAAAAACATCACAATGATAATTGCCATTGGGAATACCATTTATAAAACATGCGACAACCCATTTCTCACCCGTGACTCCCGATTTTTGCATTTGGGTCTAAGCATGATGCACATAATCCTCCAGAGGGGTAAATAGCTTACTCAACAACGTGATCAAGTGTTGCACTTGTTCGGTTTGAGAAAGTGGTTGCAATTACTGTTTCTTGAAAACATCGACGAAACCTTCCCAAGTTGTGGGTAAGTTCTTTGCAGTCCTTAGGCTACGACACCAACCAACAACTTGACCACCTAACTCAGGACTGACATAACCAATGTTTACAACATTTGGCTTGGGATGAAGCTCAAAGTGTGATGCCCTACGACCAACCCAAATGTTAATGGCCTCCTCGGTTCTTTCTTCCTTATCTCCCTTCAATGGGGTGACTACGAAAGAAGGTTCACCATCTTTCGTGGACTCAATAGTCAATTCTTGGAATTTTTTTCCAAAGCAATATTGGCTTGCCTCATTTCGGCCAGTTATTTCAAGGTAGTTGTCAGCAATTGCTCAATGGTGATCTCAACTTGTGTGCGAGATGCGGATTGGAGTTAAAAGGCCTCGGTTGGAGCTACCGCTCCAACAATGTTCAAAACTTGTTCCATGATGCAAGCTATGTGTACGCAATATAAATAAGGACGTTCAGAAAATATGCAAGCAAAATGAATGTTTGAAATTTTGATTGGAAGAACTTTATCCAAGAAAGCATCTCATGTCTTTACCCCTCTAGATATATGAGATGTAATTCGAGATCCAGTAACTATGGTAACACTATGGTGCTTTAAAAACCATGGAGGAAAACATAGCTAAGATGTCTTTCTCGAATCTTTATCTTGAATAATTATGGCGGCTGCCCAAGGTTCAACCATGGTTCTACCATCAACGTAATTTCCTAGTTAGCCTTATATTTAAATGCCAACCTAACATGTATTGATATGGTTGAGAAAGTGTATTACGTACAAAAACAAGTGCACTCGCAAGAAATATTCTAGTCTTGCTAGTAGCAAAATGTTACGAAAAAAAAAAAGTCACTACCAATAAGAGTCAAGAAGTGACAAAAACAAGGTTCAAAAAACCATGATAGTGTTACCTACTAAAAAAAGGCCACAAATAAATGGATCGTGCGAGGTATGCACATATCCATCCCCATATGGTGATTGTAATTTGCACAATTGTGACATAAGCCACACATTGATACAAATGGTGGTGGTGTTGTGCGCAAAGATGTCGTACTCAAATCTATGAGTAAAACATCAATATGGGAACTCATGTGTTTTCAATCGAGTTCTAAGGCTCAATTACATGACTTAAACCTAGAGGACTCTTTGGAAAAAATATTTAAAATGTGAAATGATGCCCACTCAATACGAAAAAATAGTCCACACAAAATCATTACCCAATAGGGAAACACACGTAAATAGTGTAGATGAACATAAAAATTAAGGGTAAAAAAACAATGAAGTGTGGGTGGGTAGATGACAATCATAAGAAAATCTTAAGAAAGGCAAAAGACAAATTGTGAAACATAGGTGTATGAAACATTAAGCATGCCTTAAGGTAAGAAACCCTAGGGTAGTCAACATGCGCCTCCTCAAGACCACAACATTCCATAGAATCAGCCAAGTGATAGCTCAAGAGAGACTTGAGTGGCATAGGCAGGCGACATACACCTCGTCAAGACCACCATATCCCATAAAATCGGCTAAGTGATTGCTCAAGAGAGAGTAAAGTGGCATAGGTAGGCGACATACACCTCGTCAAGACCACAACATCCCATAAAATCAGCCAAGTGATGGCTCAATAGAGAGTAGAGTGATTGAGATTAAATTCATCCTAAGACCTAACATTGTCATTGTAGGCTTTGACGCACTTAATAACTACTTCCACCCACATAACTAGAAATAGGGTGCATGACAATTTGGTCCTGCATCACTACCACAGTAAGGAGGTATAACACCAACCAAGAATAAGATGTGCCCTCGATGCTACACAAATATCACAACCCATGCCTGATTGGCATCTCCCAAGTCAAGAATCAACCATTGTAAATTGTGCAACACCCGTTATGGTTCTACTAGCTTATGAAAGGAGTACATAGGCTTCCTACTAAGTGCTTCAAAGAAAAATCAAGCATCCTTTGAAACCTTATGCTCAGAGTTTCCGTTTTCTACAACATTATTATGAATTATATTGATGGGAACCAATTTCTCATTATGTTCTATTTTCATGTTGACATACTATGGAGTACATGCATCGAGGACAATTAGAGTCTAGGTGCATGTTCTATTTTCAAAAAGGTCATCGCTATGAGGAATGTAAAGACGTTGACCCTTCAAATACTCTAGGAAGGGTAACTATTTTCTAATGTGTAAATGGTTGACATATAACTAGTAAACCATATCCTATAAGAGAGAGAAGTCAATGGATGCCATAAAAGCATGTGCCAGCAAAATAGTGCCTAAGATCATCGGTGCTCATTTTAAATATGCCGAATGTCTAAGGGATCACCACTTTACACTAGGCTCAAAGTCATAATGTACCCAATGAATATATCTTTGTTATAATTTCAAAGCTTGATATCATAAAATGTCTTCGCTAACATTGTCGCGTGAGATATCATTAAAGAGATGTCATTACCCCAGAATATTGCTACAACTTGCACAAGGCATGATTATCTTGTCATACCTCAAAGGGTTACAAGCACTCTTATGACCATTGGCAATGTCATCAATAACCCCGCGACACTCAAAAAGTATATTGCAATAAGGATCATGCAACCTTTTTATATTGGTATGCTCATTAGATTGCATTAGAGGTGCCATCTTTGTATATTGATGAACCACCATTTTCAAGATTGAATCTAAACACAATGTGGAAAATGCCATGCCCTAGTTCATAACCATATGTGTTGAGAAGGTATGATGATGTATTCTACCTTCTCGCTTGGTTATCTCTTCAAAGTCGCCACTAATCCATTGACAAGTACACATTCATTTTAAAAATCGAGATTTCTCAAGGATTAGGTATGTTATGATCTTTTGAAGGTTCCCTACATGGATCTCAAAGTTAATTTCCATTGCAAAGAACCCCAAAATTGAAAAACCATAGGACATGATTGATTATCTTTAACAACCTAGAACATGAAAACTTGGTTGACCCGCCAACTTCCAAAACAGGTTTGCAATGTTGATAACGATTTATTAGAGCCTTCAAGAGGTTTCTTTTGATTCCATGATAAAATATTCTTTCAATATAAAACTAACAAGCACGAAAACCAAGGATAGCATAGCCTTCCACGAAGACGCTATATAGATTTCAATATAATAACAATCATTCACTCATTTGGGTATCCACTACTCTTGATAATATTTGAGCCCCATGGAAACATCATCTTTGCTACATACTAGAATCCCAACTTTTGATCAAGAGAAAATTTGGTTCTTTAATGCTGCATATGCCATTGATACAGCTCCTTAGCTCTCGGAAATATGCTCAATCTCAGTCTCACCATTCTCATTTTCAAATTTGAGTGGATGGTCATGCCCATAGTTTTACAAAATAACTTATCATGTGGTTGAGATCCTCTTTTAGGTCTTGCTAATCATAAATCCATCTTTTACAACATGATCTTTGTATACAAAAAGAACAAATGATATCATCTTAAAACAAAATCATACAGATAATCAATCACAAGGACACTCTTTACACGGAATAACGAACAATATTATATTAGAATGAAATGATGAGGATCATTATGAGAAAGTATATGAGGAGATTGAAGTGAATCCTCTGGATATGTCAATCCTTATTGTTATATACAAAGAGAGGACACTCTTTATTGCATTTCAAATCTATTGTGCACACCAATTGAAAAGAAACTTAGCATAGTACATAGGACGCTTAACATAAAAGATTAGTTTGTAGCCCCTTAGCATCGGCAAGGATTGCATGAGCAGTTGCTTGCACAGCTGCACCCATGTTGGCTCGTGACCTGAGCATCGGATTCACATCCACAAGAGCTTCCACACCCGCAGTTAGATCCACACCCACAAGACTCACCGGAGACGGTCACCTCCACCTCCACCTCCATCCTGTTTCATTCATGTTTTCTTAAAAATCTTCGAACTTTTGGCAAAATAATCTTTTACATACATACATGCATATAAAATGTGTTTGTTGCTTATGTTACATTAAGTATGAAGACATGGCTACAATGATGACTGTCCCATATTGGTCTCGCCATCACATCATGGATACAGAATACATGGCTACAATGTTGTCCCATATAGACCTAACCATCACATCAACATACACATACATACATACATACATACATACATACATACATACATACATACATACATACATAAATACAGAAGGCATGGCTCTTACAACATTGCTCATTCATTACATGGAAACTATGTAATCAATGGATGCATCTTTTATGTGGTAGAAACATAAGGATGTAAAATAAAAGCAAAAGAGGAAGCGAAAAGGAGCAATTTTTTTTTTAAGCCTCATCCATGATTTTTGCATATATGAATACATTTTCCATCTGGCAGAAATAGTAGGATGTTAAAAACAAATGTCAATGGAAAATAAGGACAAAAGGGATGGAATCCTTACGCAAGGAATCAGGAATATGGAAGCCTTTTCATGTGGCAAATCCAACAAGATGTTAAATAAAAGGCATTTAAGGCAAAAAGCAAAAGCTTTGGAAACCTTTTTTCCAAATCAATTGTAAAAAAGCAACTAAAAAGCATAACAAAAAAAAAATTAACAACAAAAGTGATCATGGAACCATTTTCATGTGGCAATAGGAAGCAAAATTTAACAGGGGGAAGTCAGGTGAAGAAGCTCTGACATCACCTGGATACACTATCACAGCTAGAAGACATGGTGGTATTGCTTTGTTTCTGATTAGAAATGTATGAGTTTGTTTTGATTGAAAGGAGGGATATGGATGTGTCTTAGATATATATGTGGGTCTTTTTGCTCTGTTCGTGTCTGTGTCTCTGTTTTTGTCTTTGGTAAATGATAATGGAGACCTTGGTGCTACCTTTTGGTGCCTATTTATAGCACTACATTAGGCCCAAGCCCATAACCTATTTTTCTTCTTCTTTTGAAATTTATTTATTGCTATAATTAAATGTTTTGATTCTCATCCCTTATCTCATTCTTCATTCCTTTGGGATGATACTCCACCATCTCGGGGTCTTCGGGGGAGAGATCATGGAGGTCCTACCCTACCTAGGGTTTGCTCGTCTATCCCCACACATACATTATTGATTGGTGATGGAAAGATTCGGTATTGATTCCATGAAAACAAACGGTATTGAATTCTTCATTAAGATATAAAGACTTTACTCATCACCCTCACGTATCGATTCAGTAACATGATATCATATCAGAGTTTATTTGTCATTCTCGGTTATTGGTTTCCACTTAATTGTATCAACACAACTTTTACCAATGCCTTCAAATGCCGATTTGATTATAATAGATAAGCTTTCTTTGGTACCCTTACACATCGATTCAGTAACATGATTCAAATGTCAAAATCAAACGTATGGAATCAACGAAATAAAAAACCCCCAAAAAAGGACAAACGTGACATAGTCTAGAACCCATTATGATGAATAGGAATATATTATGACATTGTGAAATTTATCATTCATCCGAAATTGATGATGTTATAGCTGTGAGGACTTCTAAGACCAATCAAACAGACGTGGTAATCACTCCCATTAGAGTGGTTGGAAGTGGGGAATGGGAACATTGTTCGAACACAATGATAAAAAGGTTATTTTATGTCTAGAGCTCATTCTTTAGAGCGTCTCCCTCACGAATGTATTTTTTTAATGTGATATTATCAAGTTTGTGCGTGACAAACACACTCCATCGAGTGGTACCCACTCCTTGAGTACTATAAATTAGCACGTGTAAGCTTATTGTCACAACTACCAAATCAATTGGCCCACATCCTTGAATATGGACGATTTTCTTGTTTGGTTAGTGCGTGTTCTTGATTGAGAGCATAATTATGTAATGAAAATATTCCCTTACTATAGCTATAGGATTTGCCAACCTTATCATTTTAGCTTCATCCACACATAACATGTTCCACTTTTAGATTCATTTAGTATCACATGATCAACCACCTATATAGAATTTGCTAAATTATTAATATGTAACAAGTCTCTAAATAAAGAACATGTAGTTTTCAGGAAAATATTTAAAGTCGATGATCTCCGCTTCCGCAATGTATTTAAATTTAAGAATATCACATTGGCGGTCTCATTTGACACAAGTTGATGATTTGGAACAATATTATTAAATTGGAATTTGTTTTTGTAAGCTGAATTGTGTAAGTTTATTTATCTCGTAGAGGTGTATATGCCAGAGGAGGAAGTGATATTCACATATTAGTGATTACAATTGATTCAAATCAATCCATAATGTATCTTGTAGGATATAATACCAAAGGTATATGTTTGTGAGAACCCAAGAAAATTATACATATAAGTACTGGTAAATATTCGTTTTGGTTGTGTTTATTATAAAATAGATACACTCAAACACATATCACGACTATTCGGCCATAAACATGCTAAATAATTGGGAGCCAAAATAGAGACAACATTCAATTGTCAACAGTGAATAAGAAACATGTATAAGAAGAGACACCCATAAACCCCGAAGCAAAAGGACACACCTAAACATACCAAGGAGTACTCATGATATTTGGGGAACACCCATAAATTGCTATAAATACCAAGGAATGAGAACACCTACAACCATGGATCATTAATTGGAAACTCTGAATGGACACATGACTATTAATGTATATTTCAATTCAACGAGTGGCAATATTTCAAAACAAGAGAGACACTAAAATTGTAAAGTTTTAATTGTCTATAAAAGTATTGTTTAATTCCAAATGTGATTGACAGTACACGAAACGGGTTTAGGGACTATAAACCCAATTGGTGGATAAATAGGAAGTAATGTTTCATTGATGAATATGGAATAAATTTTTAGCAGATGCATATAGATTAATGCTCTAATGAATAATATCACTCATGTGCAAATAATAATTAGATCGTGCTACAAAGATAAAGCATATATACAAACAATTCGAACATTATACATTGTATAAAACAAATAAATGTTTCAATGGATGTAGATAGATTAATGCTATAAAGAACAAATATAGACCAAAACATAATTTACAATACTAAGATCGTGCAACAAAAAAAAGCACATCAACCAAATAATTCAAACATTAAACACCGTATATTACAAATAATTGGAACATTACAACAACATCTATACCTGGACCTCATTGATAAGATCGAACCTTTAAAAAAAGTAAATATTTCATTAAAAGCAAAACGTTTGTGACAACTACATCAATTGTATCGAGATAAAAATAGTTTACATAGCTATGAGGGTATTTACATCATTGTCTTCGTCTTCCTTAGAGAATGATTCACATAACAATTCAACAATGTAAGTTGTTTCATCAAGCAATTGGGAGAATGAATTGAAAACATACCCGTGCCATAAAACAAATCTAATATCCAATGATTTTCATTAGAGAACATTTCCACCAGGCGCAACATCAAACGTTGAGGCTTCTCATAGGGATTGACAAGTCCCACGCATAGTCATTGCTCACTCATAGTTGGTCATATCTCTATCTGCAAGGGTTACCCCTCCTACTACTATAATTTGATTAACTCATTCAGTTTGTCCATCAGATTGAGGATGATCGACAGAACTCATGCTAAACGTAGTTTCTAGTTTCTTAAAGACCTGAGTCCAAAAGTCATTAGTAAACTTGGAAGCTCGATCACTAACAATATCCATCGGTAATCCATAAAAAATGAAATAACTCATCAACAAATTGATAAGCCAATTGTTGAGTGGTTACCATGGTTTTGTTAGTCAATCAACGACGACCCAAATGGCATCTTGACCCCTCTGTGTACAAGGAAAACTAACAATAAAATCGATCGAGATACTTTCCCATTTGTTGTTCGGAATTCTGACTTATTAATCTTACATTGTAAGCATTGAGTCATGTATTTATGCACGTCAGAGCGCATCTTAGGACAGAAAAAATACTCAATATGAGAACGCGTGTGCGTTGTATTCCAAGATGATCAACAGATGGTGCATCATGACATTCATATAGAATTTTCTATTTCACGTTTGCTAAATCTAGAACATGGACCTTTCCACTATGGTAGAGCAAACCATTTGTAATGTGAAAGGTTGTCTTCGAGGGTAGCGTGCTAGTAACGGTATCTAAACCAGATTCAGGTTTCGTCTAGTATTTCGAGAAATAACTGTCATCAAGGTATTTCCCTCGAAGGTGATCTAAAAGATAAGATTTTATTTCCGTGAAGCTAAGCATGTTAACTTATTTAATGCGACTAAGAGCATCCGCAACGGTTTAGGGTTTATGCCGTGAAATCGCCTCAGAAGTACTCCTTGCCACCATCTGATCGAAGGCATCGTACATGACGACCAGTGGCTTTTTTGACTTCGTTTTTAAACCTTTGGAAGTGTCCGAACACTTCACTCTTTTGTCACATTGGATAGAGCCACGTGTGCCTGGAGAAGTCGTTAATGAAGAGCACGTAATATCGGCATCCGCCGAATGTAGCCGTCTGCGTCGGTCCCCATACGTCGGAATGGACTACGTCGAGTAGACCTTTGCTCACGTTCCGCTCTTTCGGGAATGGGTGTCGATGTTGCTTGCCGAATTGGCATGCTTCGCATACACCTTCAATCTCCTTCTCTTTGAATGTTGGGAGTCCGATGACGACTCCTTTCGATTTCATTGCTTTGAGTTTGTTGAGATTGATATGGCCGATTCGCTTGTGCCATAGCTCTATGTTAGAGTTATCTTTCGTGCTTTTTGCGAACATGGCGGATTTCATCTCGTGTGAATCAAGAATGAACATCTGGCCTTCTCTTCTTCTGTGTGTGATGATTCGGCTCTCTTTTTCGATGAAGCACCCTTCTTGGTCGAATCGTACTTGCATCCCTTGCTCAACCATTTGGCCGACCGAGACCAAATTCTTCGTGATGGTGGGAACATGCAAGACATTTTTAATGTATGTTTGTTTACCTCTTTCGCCGAATGGAACATTGCCGATGTGCCGAATCGGGTGCATAGTGTCATCTCCGGTTTCGACATAACCGGGTCACTCCGGCTCTCGAAGTTCAAGAAACCATTCTTTATGAGATGTCATATGGTTTGAGGCTCCGGAGTCAACAAACCATACGTCCTCCGGATTGAGGGCACTATTTGAGGTAGAGGCCGACATAGAGTTTGCTCTATGTATCATCATGAACATTCCGCCACAGTCGCAGTTGTGTGCATACATTCCGCCACGATCTTCATAGTCAGACCTGTGCTCATACATTCCGCTATACTCTTCGTAGTCAGAAGTGTGTGCGTAATTCATGAGTTGTCAGCTTGTGGAAGCCGATTCGTGCATCTT
Source organism: Azolla caroliniana (assembly GCF_043228905.1). Taxonomy (NCBI): domain Eukaryota; kingdom Viridiplantae; phylum Streptophyta; class Polypodiopsida; order Salviniales; family Salviniaceae; genus Azolla; species Azolla caroliniana. The sequence goes on from NW_028230443.1 coordinate 1,831,901, forward strand.
CTTTCGACACTCTTCTTCGTGGTGGCCGAGCTTTCCGCAATATCCGCATTCAGTTGCGTTTTGATGGCTCGGGCCGGAGTGGAAGCTCCCCCTTCTTGTGAAGGTTCCTCATTGGCTTCCGTTTTGCGGCCGAAATTGGGAGTTGTTGTCATAGGTCAGACCTCATCCGCCTTGTCCTTGGCCGAATCAGCCTCTCCCTCGTCCGCGTCCTCTTCCTCCATTCGAATGTGTGTAGAGCATATGGCCTTCCGACTCATTGCTCCTTGTACGCATGTGGTTTTCTTAGACCAATAGCGTTGATTGGAGCTCGAAGAAGGAGGGAGATTTCTCCCTTGCTAGAACGGCGGTTCGCATCGCGCCGAACCGTGGTGCGAGGCCGCCGAGGCATATTTGCACCATCTCATCATCATAGATATTTATGCTTATCGAACCGAGCGAGTCGCAAAGCTTCTTGATCTTCAAGGTGTATGTTGTGATGGACATGTCCCTTTGTTGAATGTTGTTCAACTCTTGGCGGAGTTGAAGCCTTCTTGCAGTTGTGTTCGCTGCAAAAATCTTTCGTAGATTTTCCCATGCCTCCTTCGGCGTCTTGGCTTCGCGAATGTAGCCGAGCATGTGATCATGAACACATTTCGCCAAGGAATACATCACGCGGCTTGCGGCTTGCTCCCATGTCGCGTATCCGGGAGCCGTTTCGACGGGTTGGTCTTCGTGCGCTCCTTTGATGTAGCTCCAATAACCTTGTCCGACAAGGTATTGGTGCATCTTGTACTCCCAGGATGCGAAGTTGTTTCGATCCAACTTCTTGGTAGGGAGAGCGCTCCCCATTTGAGTATTCATTATGTCGATTCTTCTTCTTCTTCTTCTTCTCTCTTCAAATGCGAGCTATGTAGCGAAGCTATGATAGCGATGGGCCGGTCCTTGGTCGTCGGCGTAGGACACAACGCACGCGGGTGGGCTAGATTGAGCTACCAAGTCGCTCTGATACCATGTAAAGAATCAAGAGATGGATTTTCTACAGCGGAATAGATATGAATTGTGTGTGTGTATGAGAGAGAGTGTGTGAGTGAGAGAGACAAGGAGTAAGACATAGAGAATACGCAAGGTAAAGTATATTAACAAAGGAGAAAGACTCGACATTATATAAGGTGGGAGGAGGTTGCTTTATATAGTCACCCTCTCTCTTCATTAACTACAAGACTCATGGAGCATGGGGAATGTGAAAGCTCATAAGTTATGTGTCATAGAATATGATTCTATGACTCATACTAAATGCTAGAATACAAAGTGGTGACATAATGGTGACTCTTGACTGTTGGAGTGTCTATTCACTCTCAAGGTGAGTTCACACACTAGGCCAAGTAGAGCTTGATTCTCAACAATTCTCCATGAACCTTCCTTCTTCTTAACTGATAGAATTGGTGCAACCCAAGGTGATTTACTATACCTAATGTGGCCCGTACTCAAGTATTCCTTAAGTTGTTTAGCAATCTTATCCTCTTCTAATCGACTAAGTCAATAAGGTGGAATGCTCACAAGAGCAACACCAGTGATGAGTTCAATCTAATGCTCCACATTATGTTTTGGTCGTAAAGTAAGCTGCAATTTGTTAGAAAACACATCTTGAAAATCGTCTAAAATAGAGTCGAGTAATTGTCGTTCATAATATGGTACTTGTGTAGCGTCAATGTTAAAATAATAAAATTGAAGCACGGGATCAATTACACATGAATAAATTGATGAACTAGAATACTCACTTAAAGATTTATAAGACACAAATGAACAAGAAGGAAGTTTGGAACATTGAATAAAATGTTTAGAATTATCAAGTTCAAATGTGATTAAAACACGTTCTCTTTCACAAGTGGAAGGATAAGGAATATTTTGTTTGATTTTGGGGCTTTTTTTGCCATTTCATAAAACACCTTGATACTAGTATCACATGTTCTCAAAAACTTGATGAAAAAGTTCAAAACTTCACCATTTGGTAAAATTGAAAAATGCCAAATTTTAGTCAAATATGAAAAGTAATTTAGTGTATTTTTAAGGAAAAATGACAACTACAATAGACATTTGGTTACGTGCGCACTTTGAACGCAAGGACGAAGTACGCACTTAACCAAGCTGCGCACTTAGGGCTTTTTAAGTCAAAAACAATTCCCCCATTTTTTTCATCTCTTCTCTTTAGCACAAAGCACAACCCAACCAACCATCACAGAGACCCTCTCTTCTTCTGTAATCTCCAATCCACGTTCTTGCTCCTAAATTTGTCATTAGGTATGTATTTTCTTTCCTATCTATTTTTTGTGTCTCTTTCCTATGAATGAATATGACATAAGGAAGAGGAGAGCTTCTAAATTTGTGCACAATTTAGATGGTAATGTGTTAATTATTTAGAAATTGTGCGCAATTTCTTTAGTTCGATATCCACATATTTTGTTGTGGCTGATATGGCATGTGGTTTAGGAGAAATAATCCACATATTGGGCTGAAATAGGGTAAGAAAAATATCTATAAGTAGGATTTTGAATCCACAAAATTTGATTGATGGCTGAAATAGAGTAAGAAAAATATCCATAAGTAGACATTCGTTTGGAAGATGTCCCTAAGCTATTAATCGATTAATCTATTAATAGCTTTCCCTTCATGTTAGTCCACATAATAAGCTATTAATCGATTAATGGCTTATTAGCTTTCTCTTCATAGACCCATGCCCAACCTATTTAATTGTAGCATTGGAACATGTAAGTTCAATTCATTTTGTGGTTCATAACATTATTTTTTCTCCAAAGCAAAGTTTCAACGAAATTAGGTCAAGATTGTATCCACATCCTAACATGTGTGCCTCCTTGATGGATAATACTCCAACTTAATTGGAGAAGACCCAATTCATTCATCTATGAATTTTCAATTATTTGTGACTTAAAAAAGGTTGTATGCACTAAATGTCAAAGAGTTTAAACCTTCAAAAGGTTTTGAAACTCTAAACTTGATTGGTAGGGAACGAAATATTGAGGTGAATTTAGATAATTAGCATTGCATATTACAGAGATGAATTTAACCCATAAGCGAGGTGTTGGACTTCGTTTGAATGAGGAACAAAGGCTACAGATTTTGGATTTAGTGGAACAACCATCGTCTCCTTCTCTTCGTAACATAGGTAGACAATTTGGTGTAAGTGAATCCGCTATTAGAAGTTTAATCAAGAAGAAAGATGAGATATGATTGCGTGCTAAACCAAAAGATCACAATGCAAGAAAAAAAACTTTTAGAGGATCAAAAGGAAAATATCCTGAATTAGAGGAACGCTTGTATTCTTGGATTGATGTATCTCATCGATTGTCAATTGCATTGCCTCCATCCGTTATTATGGAGAAGGCTCGACGATTGGCGTCAAAAATGAATATTTCTGATGATGACTTCAAAGCAGCTTGGGGCTGGTTTAGGAAATTTCTTCATTGTCAATGTTTGAATACTATTAATTTATATGGGGAAGGAGGGGCAGCTGATAGAAATGACCCTAAATTGTTGGCTTCTTTGGAAAGGCTTTATGCTATATTCAATGAGTATGATCCTAACAATGTTTACAATATGGATGAAATTGGTTTCTTTTTTCGATTAGCTCCAAGATATAAAGTGCTTTTACCTAGTGAAGATCCAACAACAATTCGAGGTAAGAAAAAATTGTTAGATATAGTTACCTTAGTTGTTTGTTGTAATGCAACTGTAATTGAAAAAGTTCCAATTACTATGATTGGAAAGGCTAAGGAACCTGTTTGTATTGTTGGAAATTCATGGCCATTACCTTATGTAGCGCAAAGAAATGCTTGGATTGATATCCCTTGCTTTGATCAAGTGGTTGTACCATTTGTTCGTTCTCGAACTAATCGCAAAGTGCTTTTAATCCTTGATAATGCAGCTACTCATGTCGAAGCATTTGAGCGTGATGCTATCAAAGTGATTTTTTCCCCGACAAATGTCACATCTTGGAAGCAACCACTGGATATGGGAATCTTTCTTTGCTTGGATTGATATCCCTTGCTTTAATAAGTGGTTTGATCAAGTGTTTGTACCATTAGTTCGTTCTCGAACTAATCGCAAAGTGCTTTTAATCCTTGATAATGCACCTGCTCATGCCGAAGCATTTGAGCGTGATGCTATCAAAGTGATTTTTTCCCCGGCAAATGTCACATCTTGGAAGCAACCGATGGATATGGGAATCATTGCAGCTTTGAAAAAGAGGTATAAATATCATTTGCTAAGAGAAATCTTGGCATATCATGATAGTCCAGATTATGTTAAGATTTGTTTGGAAGATGTTGCTAAACGTATGAGAAGAGGCTCTATTGGTTTAGCTTTTGGAAAGTTGCCACATTTGCTAGATGTTGCGAATCTCATTGTTACTGTGTGGAATGAGATCAAGTAGGAGACAATTTTAATTGCTATAGAAAAGCAAATACTATTACATCATTTCGTGCTAATCATGTTGATTTAGAAGACGGTGAAATGGAAGATCAATGCATTGATGATCTTGTTGCTTTGCTATGTAATTGCAATTTGCTTGAAAATGCACCTGTAGAAGAAATTCGAGATGAGATCATGGAATGTGTAAATGCAAATTCAAATGAATCAGAAAAACTTAATCAAAATCTCCTTGAAGAGATTGATGAAGTTATTGTCACAAAATGTCAATATCGATTTGAAGTTGTAACCTATAGACAAGGGTCTCACACTCTAACCAATACACCAACTAACTTTAATTAATAAATATATTTTCATATTATTATTATTCAAGTATTATGGGCACAAGACACAATAGATGATGGCCAAATGGCATGCATGGATATACATCAAGTGGCACACAACATGTATGCCAAATAGCCATCATGCACAATCCTACGTACACTATATAAGTGGAAGATTTGCTTAGTGTTGAACCATTCCGGTTCAACACCAGTCTTCAGCAACCTTCTAAACTTGGTTTCCAGCAATAGAAACTCTTGTCTTCTTGTCTTGTAAGTGTCTTCTCATTTGTTATTATCTTCTTTTCTTCCAAATCAACATTGTCTTCATAGCTTGGGTCGTGACAGTTTGAGCCGAAATCCCACATTTTTTTTCTCAAGTATCTAGTGAAGTTTTCCTGTCACAATGGAGACCGTTAGTAAACAAGAGTATATGTGTATTCTCTCAGAACATGAACTCCTAACAACAAAATTTGTAGCACTGGAACAAGAGAATCAAAAACTTCTTGGCGACTTGCAACGAGTGTTGAAAAGGCACAACAACATGAGGAACTCTCGAAACGTGTCCAACAACTTGAAGCTATTGTGTTATCTCTTCGACAACAAGCTTCAATCTCTCAAAGTTTGTTGAAGGAACCCAAAATTAGTTTACCAACAAAGTTTGATGATACAAGGTCTCAATTCTGAGGATTCTTAAATCAGGTACGCCTTATAATTTATATGCATCCCAACCGATATCCAACTGACGCAACTCGAGTGGGGTTAGTTGGAACATTATTGACAGGAACCGCACTAGCATGGTTTGCACCATTCTAGAGAAGAAATCCCCATTACTAGAAAACTTTGATACCTTTATCAACGAATTCCAAGCTAGTTTTGGAGATACTGATAATGTAAGAACAACAATAAATAAGATACGTAGGTTGCGCCAAGGGGATCGGCTAGTCTCAGCTTACGCAGCTGATTTTCGCCTTCTTGCTTGTGATATCCCTTGGGATGAAGCGGCCTTGATGGATTTGTTTCGACATGGCTTGCGTAATGATGTTAAAGACTTGCTCTTAACATTTCATGATGAACCTAAATCACTGACAAAAGCTACTAGCCACGCAATTTGATGTGACAATCGTTTGTTCGAAAGACATTCTAAGCACCAACAAACGTCGACATGCCTTAGATCTGAGCAAACATATGCTTCAACATTAGCCTCACTACCTTTAGGACCAATGCAAGTTCCTAATCCTAATTCTTTTAATGGACCTACTCCAATGGAGATTGATGCAACCCATCATCGAGGTTCTTTGTCTGAAGCCGAGAAACAACGACGTCGAGCAAATCAACTTTGCCTATATTGTGGTGGTCCAGGACATATAGCAATACATTGTCCACATGGACCTAAGACACAATTAAAGCAAGTAAGTGTTGTTGAGAATTTTGATTCACATTCTCTAGTCAAAGCCAATAAACCAAGAACTCTTGTCAACGGCCCTCAGTCCAATAGTTTTGATGTTCTAAGCCAACTAGATGAGTTGTTAAACGAGTAAGTCCAGCCAAAATCAGAGCCATTTGGTTAGACCAACCAAAGCATATAGAACTTGTTCCGATCTTAGGATCCATTTCATCAAACCGACTAAGTGAAGTTTTCACGGCACAAGTTCAACTCAACACATCAAGATGTCATCAAGTTCTTGCATCTGCGCTCTTGGATTCAGGAGCCAACTCATGTTTCATGGATGAGGATTTTGCCACAACACAAGAAATTCTACTCTATAAGCTTCCTCGTCTAGCATCGGTAGCAGTATTGATGGACGTTCTATTGCATCGAGAGATATTACTAAGAATCAGAGCCTATTCATGTAGTTCTTGGTAATTTAGCTACTGGCATATCTTTTAATATCATAAGCAGTCTCGAACATCCAATTGTTCTTGGGTTGTCGTGGTTTGAACTTCATAATCCAAAGACTGATTGGAAGAAGCGTGAAATCATAGGCTCACGAGACAACAACAATTCAAGGCTCATCACCACATCAACCTCAAAGCTAACACCAAGACATATATCAACTATCTCTCTCCAAAGATTACGTGAAGAAGCTAGAGTAGAAGCATGTTATTGTTTGCAGTGGTCATAAACCTGTTTTCAAACCCACAAGATTCTGATGTCCATTTACCATCAAAGTATCAAGAATTGTCCGATGTGTTTGATAAGGTAAAGGCCATATCATTGTCCCATTGATTTGCATTCCGAGAAGGAACCACCATGGGGACCAATTTATAACCTTTCGCCATCAGAATTGAAAGTTCTTCGAGCATATATTGATGAGAATCTTGCAAATGGCTTTATTCGACATTCTCAATCACTTGCTGGTGCTCCTATTTTTTTCGTTAAGAAGAAAGATGGCTCTTGAGGTTTGGTTGTAAATTATCGAGGCATGAACAAGGTTATGGTCCGAAATCGATATGCTCTCCCGTTGATTCCAAATCTCTTGGAATGTCTCAATGGGTCCAAATACTTCACAAGGCTAGACTTACGAGGAGCTTACAACCTTGTTTGCATTCAAGTTGGTGATGAATGGAAAACTGCTTTTCGCACGCGATATGGTCACTTCGAGTACTGTAACACAGTAATGTCATTCGGTCATACAAATGCTCCAACATTCTTTCAACATATGGCCAATGATATCTTTCGATATTTCCTTGATATCTTCATGATCATTTATTTGGATGACATATTAATCTACTCAAAGACACAAGAGGACCACGATAACCATGTTCGACAAGTTCTACAACGATTACGGGAATTTGGTGTTTATGCCAAACTAGAGAAGTGTTGCTTTGACTACAATGAAGTGGAATTTCTAGGATATGTGGTCTCTCCGGAAGGTATTTCTATGGATCCAAAGAAAGTACAAACTATTCTAGATTGGAAGACACCAGGCTCAGTATGTTAGTGCAATGTTTCTTAGGATTTGCAAATTTCTACCGCAAATTCATCAAGAGCTACTCACAAGTTGTTTTGCCCCTCATAGAACTAACACAAAAGAACCGAACATTTGTATGGTCGTCAAGCGCAGACAAGGAATTTGATAGCTTGAAGCAAGCATTTGAATTTGCTCCCATTTTGGTCCATGTTGACCTCAAAAAGTTGTTTATCATAGAAGTAGATGCATCCAATTTTGCACTACGAAGTGTTTTGTTGCAAATAGCGCATGATGAGAAATTGCATCCAGTTGCATTTCATTCAAGAAAATTTCTACCTCATCGCAACCCCTCGACATCCGATTCTGTTGGGGCTATCTTGGCTGGAGACATACAATCCTAAGGTGGATTGGTGTAACCACTCCATCACTTTTCCAATAAGGCCAATTCCTGCTAGGTCATGACACTCTCTTGATTCCCTTGTGGTCGAGTCCAGTTTGGTCACTACACTAGCCGTTGTGTTAGGGGACGTCACCATTCCTGTCAACAATTTACCCGTCCAATATAGCGACTTTTCCGACATCTTCAAAAAGCAGAATGCCGATCCGTTACCGGCTCATCGCCCCTAAGATTGCCCAATCGAACTCCAAGCTTGTAGAAATCAATTATGAAATCCATGACAAAGAATTGCTAGCAATTGTTGATTCTTTCGAACAATGGTGTCACTTCTTGGAAGGTTCTCCCCACCAAATTATTGTTTACAATGATCATAAAAACCTCACATACTTTCAAAATGCTCGAGTCCTAAATCGACAACAAGCTCGGTGGGCACAATTTTTGACGCGGTTCAACTTTGTGATAACATATCGACCAGGAAACCAACAAGGTAAAGCTGACGCCTTATCACGACGCTCTTATTTTGCACCAAAACCGGGGGACCCAACTTATGACCATCAAGAACAAGTCCTTTTGAGCCTGAGTCATCTATGATTAATGGTGACAAATGTTTCTGAGACAACTTTAGATTCAAAATTTCTAGATTCTATTCGCGCGAGCAATGGTTCAGATGATTTTGCACAAGATATTTTAGACCACATTGTTTTAGATCGTGCTTCTTGTTCACGCTCCAAGTTTTCCTGCATGTACTATGGGAACTTTAGTTGGCATGATGGGTTGTTGTTTCGGAACAACCGTACTTATATTCCCAATGGACCTTCTCGACTCGAAGTCTTGCAGCACTGCTATGATTCACCATTAGCTGGACATTTCGAAGTTTTGAAAACATTGGAGCTAGTTACCCAAAATTACTGGTGGCCTCAAGTTCGTCAATTTGTCATAGACTATGTTTCTACTTGTGATGTATGTTGTCAATCAAAGATGCCACGACATCGGCCATATGGTTTGTTGCACCCATTGCCTATTCCAAATGGTCCGTGCAAATCCATTTCAATCGATTTCATCACAGATCTCCCATCTTCCCAAGATTATGATGCTATTCTTACATTGGTGGATCGCTTTACGAAAATGGCACACTTTCTTCCATGTAGGAAAGCTTTTTCTAGTTAAGAAACGACAAATCTTGTTATGTGAGAAGTTTTCAAGCATCATGGCCTTCCAGATGAAATTATTAGTGATCGTGGGCCATAATTTATTGCGAAGTTTTGGACACACTTGAAATCCTTAGAATTTCTCGAAACTATCTTCAAGCTACCATCCTCAAATCGATGGTCAAACAGAATGCACGAATCAAACGTTAGAACAATATCTCCGTTGCCTTATCAATTATCAACAAGATGATTGGGTGGATTTCTTACATAGGCGAATTTGCTTACAATAATTCGATCCATTCTTCTACGGGATTCACTCCATTCTTTGCAAACACCGGATATCATCCTCGTTGGATGATTCTCGAATATCCAAAAGTCTCAAACAATCCCGATGTCAAAGATAGTTTAGAACAACTCAAAGAAGTTAAAGCCAACATTTCCGATAATTTGCTTCATACTCAAGCTAAGTACAAGAAGGTGGCAGATAAGCATCGCTTAGATTCTACACTTGAGGACCATAAGTTTAAAGTTGGTAATCAGGTGTGGTTAAAATGACGTACTATGAAAACTACTAGGCCATGTGACAAATTGGATTTCCAACATGTAGGTCCATTTGTAATCTCTCATCAAGTCAATGAGGTTGCATTTCGTCTAGACTTGCCTTCACATATGTGTCTTCATCCAGTGTTTCATGTTTCACTATTAGAACCATGGACATCAAGTTCTATCCCAAGTCAGGTTGTTCCACCACCACCTCCACTTCAACTTGGGAAAGGACCAGAATATGAAGTAGAAGCTATTTTGGACTCCAAGGTTATACAGAATAAGTTATATTATTTGGTAAATTGGCTTGGATTGAACATGGGAACCCGTAGCAAATTTCACTAATGCCTCTGAACTTATATAGGAGTTTCATCGTCGTTATCCCCATTAACCAAAACCTAGTTCATGCATTGCGACTCATGGAACTCGTCGTCAAAGGAGGGGATGATGTCACAAAATGCCAATATCAAAATTTGAAACCTATAGACAAGGGTCTCACACTCTAACCAATACACCAACTAAGTTTTATTAATAAATATATTTTCATATTATTATTATTCAAGTATTATCGGCACAAGACATAATAGATGATCGCCAAATGGCATGCATGGATGTATGCCAAGTGGCACACATCATGTATGCCAAATGGCCATCATGCACAATCCTACGTACACTATATAAGTGGAAGATCTTCTTAGTGTTGAACCATTCCGGTTCAACACCAGTCTTCAGCAACCTTATTATCTTTGTTTTCGACAATAGAAATTCTTGTCTTGTTATCTTGTAAGTGTCTTCTCGTTTGTTATTATCTTCTTTTCTTCCAAATCAACATCGTCTTCAAAGCTTGGGTCATGACAGTTATAACACAAACTTCGAACACCAATGAACCACTTGCATATGATGAAAACAATTCAGATTCTAAGTTTGTTGAGATTCAAGACATGCATGGATGCTTAAAGGAAGAAGATGTGATTATTCCAGAACTCTTGAAACATATTGTTGATTGTGAACTCATGCTCAATTCAATCACAACAACAACTTATTTGAGTTCCGAAAAAGCAAATCAAGTACAATCAGCTTTATCAAGTGCTCGTCGAATCATTCAAGAAACAAATTTTGCCATTGTTTCTAAGCATATCCCTAAAAGTAGGCAAATGACCTTACATGATTTTGGTATGAAGTAGAGAAAGACTGAAAATCATATTTTTATTAATCATTTTGCTTTTTTCTAAATGTTTGGAACAAATTTCTATTTGGTTTGATGTAATTTTATCCTGAAACAATGGAATTTCTTTGATCTGGATTTTGGCCTCTAAAAAAAGCTCACTTAATAGAATGGTACACATAAGTGGACACACACTTATGTTAACTACACACATTGTGGTTTATCAATTAAGAATATGTTCACCATAAGGTATCTTTTTGTGCCACATACTTCTTTGCATTATCGATATACTTCTTGTTCTCTTGTAAAAACAGAGATTTTAGTACAATTCGAGTTCATGTTTAAAAAAGCTCTATTATTTGAAAAAAAAAGAACATTTATTAACATAAACTCATACATTGTATCGAGTTGATGTAAAAAGCCGTGTTTTCATCATAATGTGATACAATGTATCAAATTCATGTTCAGAATTTTTTTGCCCGGATTTAAAAATAAATAAATAAAAATTTTGAGCTTGAGTTAGTTTTCATCACAATTCAATACAATGAAACAAGTTCATGTTTTAAGTAATTTTTTCATTTTTATTATAATTTTTTTTTAATTTTTAATTTTTTTTTTGAGATAGGAAATCAAAACTTTAAATATGAATTCAATATTTGTATCGAATTGTGAGGAAAACTTTAGTTTTTTCATCACTTCAAGCTCTAGAAAACAACAAAATAAATAAATAAATAAAAACAGTTTAAACATGAACTCGATACATGTTGAAAAATAAGCTTTTCAACACGAACCCGATACATTCTATCGAATTGTATTACAAAGTCTCTGTTTTACTATTAAAATTATCGAGTTCTTGAATAAATTGTATATTTTCACAAATTATCTCTATTTTTGTAATGAATTTCTTTCTTTTTTTCAAAGATTTTTCATTAGAGAAATTGCTTGATTGGAGTTTTTTTACTTCATTATTTAGTGTTTTTTTTACATAAGATTTAACAAAAATTCATTAATTTTTTACAATATTTTGCATCTACCTGTCTCTTTTCGGCATTTAGAGACCTTTTCTAGAGTTAATATGTCTTTAAACATATAAGTTGTTAGAAATTACTTATTGGTTCATATAATTGAGTTTCTCTATATTTTTCGATCTTGCGCCTACAAGGTCAACTAAAAATCAGGATGAAAGTACGGTCAAGAATAATCGAGGCTCACCTTTAGAATCTATTCAACGTGAGAAAGCCACGTATAGTTAGAGATTAAAGAAATATTGTTCAACAATGATATACCAAGATAGTGAAGTAAGAAACTTAGAGAAGTTAAAGTTTTTCTTGATTTTCCTACATCATTACTTGCACATCTTTAAAGAGTGCGTAAATAAAAGGGGTACCATTTAAAGAAAGCATATGGTGTAGAAGATGGTGGCACTTTTAAGAAATTTAGCCACAAAGAGGATATCACCCGGCATTTATACTATACTGTTTATTGTGGTTTGTGGCTGAGATGATACACATATTGCCAAAGAAGGAATACATATTATTGATTGTTGGCATCCATACGGATTTTGTATGGTTGTATCAACATACGATGATGAACCATTTATGTTTTAAAAACTTGAGAAGATGGTGAAAGATTTCGCACACACAATATCCTTATGGAGAATTTTATAGCATGGACCAAGAATACTCTATATCATAGGCCTTGAGATCTGATTTCCATGGGATAGAAAACCTTGCTTAGTAAGGAATATATTATCTTACATGGAGAGTTTTGATTTTCCCATCAATACATTCTACTTAATATTGATATTTGTCATTTGAAATGTTCTCCAATGAAGGAGATTGGCTACTAGATGTGTTCTCCGACTCGGGTAAATTATTATAACTTTGTTTGCTATGCCTTTAGAAATCAATAGAGTTTATGTTTAGCTAAAGCTATCTTCATTTTAAATTGTCAATGTGTACTACATGTACATCTACATTGAAGCTATTAAGAAATATTGTTGCGCTTAAAAAGGATGATGAGCAACTGAGTTTCATTAACATGAGGATTAAAGCCTTAACATTTTCAATCTGCATCCCATGAACCTATTCCTCCATCTAGTTGGTGAACCTAGGGAGCTAATTGATTTTGTCAACGAGCTATTTGAGAACCCTATCATTGCTAGCCTATGTGGAGTAGATACTACTGCACAAATTTTGTAGGGGAGTTCTCAAAAGGAAGAAGAGGAGAGCAGTGTGGATACCTTGATAACTATGTGATATATTCAAATTGATATATTAATGTTCACATCTGAGTTTGACAGTTTTGACAGTTTATGAATATTATTTTCTACATTTTTGAAGTTGTAAATTTATCAAAACTATTTATGAATATTGTCTACATTTCTTGCATGTTGATGAGCGCTAAATTTATAGATGATGACACTAAGGATTACAGTGTTACCTCTTATACTTAAAACATTTTCAAGTCTAACAATAGATGTCACTTCCACTTCTAGAACCTACATCTCCTTGACAAGATGGGGAAACCATTAATCTTAACTCCATTGGATTGTCCATGACAAAGACCCCACAACTTTTGAGGAAGCAGTCAACATTGTACTCTAGTACCATAGGACTTCCAAGAAAGACCACAATAAACCTAAGTTCGCCAAAACTCCAAATGTCAAGTTCATTGGGAAACGTACGAACTCTAGTTATACTCTTGACCGTGACTCAAAGAAACCAAACCTCTTCAAAGTAACGTATTGCAGATGTCATTTTAGGATACCCTTGGATTTTAATAAAAACCCTTTTTTGTCCATTGATTGGATTAATCACTTAAAACACGTTCGTGTTCACAAATGGAAGGATCACACATTCCACTTATAGATTCCTTTTATAATCTTGCGATTTTAGGTGGTTTTCAGAAACTTGATACACCAATATCACATGTTTTAAATAGCATATAGAATTTGCTAATTTTTTGAGATTTAACAAGTGTCAAAATTATAATTGCTTAAATTGAATAGTTTTTCAATAAATGTTTAAAGGTTAACGAACTACAGATATCAAATGTAGTTAGCTTAAACAAAATCACAATGGTAATCGCCATTGGGAATACCATTTAAAAAACATGCGACAACCCATTTCTCACCCATGACTCCCGATTTTTGGATTTGGGTCTAAGCATGATGCACATAATCCTCGACAACAACGTGATCAAGTGTTGCGCTTGTTCGGTTTGAGAAAGTGGTTGCAAGAACTGTTTCTTGAAAACATCGACGAAACCTTCCCAACTTGTGGGTAAATTCTTTGCAGTCCATAGGCCACGCCACCAGGCAGCAGCTTGGCCACCTAACTCACGACCGACATAACCAATGTTTACAGCATCCGGCTTGGGATGAAGCTCAAAGTGAGACGCCCAACGACCAACCCAAATGTTAATGGCCTCCTCGGTTCTTTCTTTCTTATCTCCCTTAAATGGCATGAACCTTCTTTCGTGGACTCAATAGTCAATTCTTGGAATTTCTTTTCCAAACCCATATTGGCTTGCCTCGTTTCGGCCAATTATTTCAAGGTAGTTGTGAGCAATTGCTTAACAATGATCTCAGCTTGTGTGCGAGATGCGGATTGGAGTTAAAAGGCCTCGGTCAGAGCTACCGCTCTAACAGTGTTCAAAACTTCTTCCATGATGCCAGCTATGTGTACGCAATATAAATAAGGACGTTTAGAAAATATGCAAGCAAAATGAATGCTTAAAATTTTAATTGGAAGAACTTTATCCAAGAAAGCATGCCACATCTTAACCCCTCTAGACATATGAGATGTAATTCGAGATCCGATAACTATGGTAACACTATGGAGTTTTAAAACCCATGGAGGAAAACATAGCTAAGATTTTTTTCTCGAATCTCTATCTTGAATAATCATGGCGGCTCCCCAAGGGCCAACCATGGTTCTACCATCAATGTAATTTCCTAGTTAGCCTTATATTTAAATGCCAACCCAACATGTATTGATATGGTTGAGAAAGTGTATTATGTGCAAAAACAACAACACTCGCAAGTAATATTCTAGTCTTGTGAGTAGCAAATTGTTATGACAAAAAAGATAAAAATAAGTCACTACCTATAAGAGTTAGGAAGTGATGAAAACATGGTTCAAAAAACCATATGTTACCTACTAAAAAAAATGCCACAAATAAATGGATGGTGCGAGGTATGCACATATCCATCCCAATATGGTGATTGTAATTTGCACAATTGTGACATAAACCACACATTCATACAAATGGTGTTGGTGTTGTGCGCAAAGATGTCGTACTCAAATCTATAAGGAAAATATCAATATGGGAACTCATGTGTTTTTAATCGAGTTCTAAGGCTCAATTACATGAGTTAAACCTAGAGGACTCTTTGGAAAAAGTATTTAAAAAGCAACATGATGCCCACTCAATACGAAAACAATAGTCTACACAAAATCCTTAGCCAATAGGGAAACACACGTAAATAGTGTAGATGAACATAAAAATTAAGGGTAAAAAACCAATGAAGTGTAGGTGGGTAGATGACAATCATAAGAAAATCTTAAGAAAGGCAAAAGACAAATTGTGTAATTAGAAAATATTTTGGATAATAATCAAATAGGTGTATGAAACATTAAGCATTGCCTTAAGGTAAGAAACCCTAGGGTAGTTGACATGCACGTCCTCAAGACCACAACATCCCATAGAATCAGCTAAGTGATGGCTCAAGAGAGAGTAGAGTAGCATAGGTAGGCAACATACACCTCGTCAAGACCACCACATCCCATTAAATCGGCCAAGTGATAGCTCAAGAGAGAATAAAGTGGCATCAGGAGGTGACAAACACTTCGTCAAGACCACAACATCCCATAAAATCGGCCAAGTGATGGCTCAATAGAGAGTAGAGTGATTGAGATTAAATTCATCCTAAGACTTAACATTGTCATTGTAGGCTTTGAAGCACTTAACAACTACTTCCACCCACATCACTAGCAATAGGGTAGATGACAATTTGGTCCTGCACCACCACCACGATAAGGAGACCTATAACACCAACCAAGAATAAGATGTGCCCTTGGTGCTACACACCTCAAACTAACACAATTGTCACAACCCATACCTCATTGGCATCTCCAAAGTCAAGAATCAACCATTGTAAATTGTGCAACACCCATTATGGCTCTACTAGAACTTAAGCATATGAAAGGAGTACATAGGCTTCTTACCAAGTTCTTCAAAGAAAAATCAAGCATCCTTTGAAACCTAAAGCTATTCCAATGCTTGGAGTTTCCGTTTTCTACAACATTATCATGTTATTATATTGATGGGAACCTATTTCTCATTATGTTCTATTTTCATGCTTACATACCATGGAGTACATGCATCGAGGACAATTAGAGTCTAGGTACATGTTCTATTTTCAAAAAGGTCATGTCTATGAGGAATGTTAAGAGATTGACCCTTCAAATATTCTAGCAAGGGTAACTATTTTTTAATGTGTAAATGGTTGGCACATAACTAGTAAATCATATCCTATAAGAGAGAGAAGTCAATCGATGCCATAAAAGTATGTGCCACCAAAATAGTGCCTAAGATCATCGGTGCTCATTTTAAATATGCCGAATGTGTAAGGCATCACCACATTACACTAGGCTCAAAGTCATAAGGTACCCCATGAATATATCTTTGTTATAATTTCAAAGTTTGATATCACAAAATGTCTTTGCTAACATTATCCCGTGAGATATCATTAAAGAGATGAAATACCCCACAATGTTGTAACAACTTGGACAAGGCATGATTACCTTGTCGTCCCTCAAAAGGTTACAAGCACTCTTATGACCATTGGCGATGTCCTCAATATTGCAATAAGGATCAAGTAACGTTTTTATAATGGTTCACTTATGAGCCTTCATTAGATGTGTCATCTTTGTATATTGATGAACCACCAATTTCAAGATAGAATCAAAACACAAGGTGGGAAATCCCATCGCCTAGTTCTTAACCGTATGTGTTGAGAAGGTATGATGATGTATTCTACCTTCTCGCTTGGTTATCTCTTCAAAGTTGCCACTAATCCATTGACAAGTACACATTCATTTTAAAACTCGAGATTTCTCAAGGATTGGGTATATTATGATCTTTTGAAGATTCCCTACATGGATCTCAAAGTTAATTTCCATTGCAAAGAACCCAAAAATTGAAAAACCATAGGACATGATTGATTATCTTTAACAACCTAGAACATGAAAACTTGGTTGACACGCCAACTTCCAAAACGGTTTTGCAATGTTGATAACGACTTATTAGAGCCTTCAAGAGGTTTCTTTTGATTCCATGATAAAATCTTCTTTCAATATAAAACTAACAAGCAAGACAACCAAGGATAGCATAGCCTTCCACGAAGACGCTATATAGATTTCAATATAACAACAATCATTCGCTCACTTAGGTATCTACTACTCTTGATAATATTTGAGCCCCATGGAAACATCATCTTTGCATATACAATAAATGCTAGAATCCCAACTTTTGATCAAAAGAAAATTTGGTTCTTTAATGCTGCATATGCGATTGATACAGCTCCTCAGCTCTTGGAAATATGCTCAATCTCAGTCTCACCATTCTCATTTTCAATTTTGAATGGATGGTCGTGGCCGTAGTTTTACAGAATAACTTATCATGTGGTTAAGATCCTTTTTTAGGTCTTGCTAATCATAAATCCATCTTTTACAACATGATCTTTATACACAAAAAGAACAAATGATATCATCTTAAAACAAAATCATACAGATAATCAATCACAAGGACACTCTTTACACGAAATAACAAACAATATTTCATTAGAATGAAATGATGAAGATCATCAGAAGAAAGTATATGAGGAGACTGAAGTGAATCCTCTGGATATGTCAATCCTTATTGTTATATACAAAGAGAGGACACTCTTTATTGTATTTGAAATCTATTGTGCACACCAATTGAAAAGAAACTTAGCATAGTACATAGGACGCTTATCATAAAAGATTAGTTTGTAGCCCCTTAGCATCGGCAAGGATTGCATGAGCAGCTGCTTCCACAGCTGCACCCATGCTGGCTCGTGGCCTGAGCATCGGATTCACATCTGCAAGAGCTTCCACACCCGCAGTTGGATCCACACCCGCAAGACTCACCGGAGACGATCACCTCCACCTCCAACTCCATCCTACTTCATCCATGTTTGCTTAAAAATCTTAGAACCTTTGGCAAAAATATCTTTTACATACATACATACATACATACATACATATAAAATGTGTCTGTTGCTTATTTTACATTAAGTATGAAGACATGGCTACGATGATGATTGTCCCATATTGGCCTCGCCATCACGTCATACATATAGAATACATGGCGACAATCTTGTCCCATATTGACCTCACCATCATATCAACACACAAATACATACATACATACATACATACATACATACATACATACATACATAAGACATGGCTCTTGCAACATGACGTATTCATTACATAGAAGCTATGTAATGAATCGATGCATCTTTTTGTGTGGTAGAACCATAAGGATGTAAAATAAAAGCAAAAGAGGAAGGTAAAATAGACCAGAGGAAAAGTTTTGGAAAGGCTCATCCATGATTCTTGCATATATATGAAGCATTTTCCATGTGACAGAAACAGTAGGAGGTTAAAAACAAATTAATCAGGAATATGGAAGCCTTTTCATGTGGCAAATCCAACAACATGTCAAAGAAAAGGTATTTAAGGCAAGAAGCAAAAGAATTGGAAACCTTTTTCCCAAATCAATTGTAAAAAAGCACCAAAAAAGCAGAAAAAAAAGAAAAAAAAAATAGCAACAAAAGCGAGCATGGAACCATTTTCATGTGGCAATAGGATGCAAAAACAAAAGCAAAACAAATAAACAGGGGGAAGTCAGGTGAAGAAGCTCTAACATCACCTGGATACACTGTCACTGGAAGACATGGTGGTATTGCTTTGTTTCTGATTAGAAATGTATGAGTTTGTTTTGATTGAAAGGAAGGATATGGATGTGTCTTAGATATGTCTTTTTGCTCTGTTCTTGTCTGTGTCTCTGTTTTTGTCTTTGGTAAATGATAATGGAGACCTTGGTGCTACCTTTTGGTGCCTATTTATAGCACTACATTAGGCCCAAGCCCATAACCTTTTTTTCTTCTTCTTTTGAAATTTATTTATTGTTATAATCAAATGTTTTGATTCTCATCCCTTATCTCATTCTTCATTCCTCTAGGATGATACTCCACCATCTCCGGGTCCTCGAAGGGAGAGATCATGGAGGTCCTACCATACCTAGGGTTTGCTCGTTTGTCCCCACACATACATTCTTGATTGGTGATGGAAAGATTCGGTATCAATTCCATGAAAAAAAATGGTATTGAATTCTTCATCAAGATTGGTAGACTTTACTCATGACCCTCACGTATCGATTTGGTAACACAATATCGGATCATAGTTTATTTGTCATCCTCGGTTATTGGTTTCCACTCAATTGTATCAACACGACTTTTACTGCTACCTTCGAATGTCAATTTGATTACAATAGATAACCCTTTATTTGGTAC
The DNA here is from genome assembly GCF_043228905.1 of Azolla caroliniana. NCBI lineage: Eukaryota > Viridiplantae > Streptophyta > Polypodiopsida > Salviniales > Salviniaceae > Azolla > Azolla caroliniana. The sequence continues at coordinate 1,851,422 of NW_028230443.1, forward strand.
CCTCAGACATCGATTCAATAACAGGATTCAAATGTCAAAATCAGACGTATGGAATCAAAGAAATAAAAAACCTAGAAAAAGGGCAAACGTGACATAGTTTAGAACCCATTATGTTGAATTGGAATAGATTATGACATTGTGAATTTTATCATTCATCCGAAATTGATGATGTTGTAGCCGTGAGGACTTTTAAGACCAAGCAAACAAACGTGGTAATCACTCCCATTAGAGTGGTGTGAAGTGGGGAATGGGAACATTGTTCGAAAACAATGTTAAAAAGGTTATTTTATGTCTAGCTCATTCTTTAGAGCGTCTCCCTCACGAATGTATTCTTTTAATATGATATTATCAAGTTTGTGCGTGACAAACACACGCCATTGAGTGGTACCCACTCCTTGAGTACTATAAATTAGCATGTATAAGCTTGTCGTCACAAGTACCAAATCAATTGGCCCACATCCTTGAATATGGACGATTTTTCTTGTTTAGTTAGTGCATGTTCTTGATTGAGAGCATAATTAGCTAATGAAAATATTCCCTTACTATAGCTAAAGGATTTTCCAACCCTATCATTTTAGCTTCATTCACACATGCATCATATCATAATGAAGCAGTGCTTATACATATTATTAGATGGATACAGATCTAGATACGACGTGCATGTTAAGCATCTTATTATATATTTAAATAAGCAATCAATGATAAAACTCAATCTTAAACTAACATTCTTTGTATATCTAACTTGGAAATCAATTGATGAAGTGAATTGTAAACAACAATACATTATTGACATATTGTGGGTGCAATGATAGGCATTGTGGGCTGCCCTTGCATATTATTTTTCACAACATATACATTTGTAATTGCATGTGTTTGCGTCTAACCAAAACAAAAAACAGGTACCATGATTGAAGTATTTGTTATGGAACGGTCTAAAGAACAAGAGCAACAACTTGCGCAAAAGATCCACATGATTTTCTCATCAACACATGATCTCAAGCACAAATATAAAGTGAATCCTTTGGTTGTGACAAAGATTTGACTCTCGTGTAACTTTGCAACCATGTGCTTGCATCCACAAATCTAAGTGAATCTTTATCTGAGAGTTGTGACAAAATTTTCACTCATTCATTGGAATCTAGGGACACTAGAACGTACCAATTTCCAACTTGTCCATATGTTGACCATTATTCCCATCCATGTCAAACTTTTCCCATTAAAGAAAATGTATCATTCATAACACTTTTGTATTACACATTGTGAGGCATTAAGTCAATAATGTGACATATGGCGGATATGTCGTGTCATACAAGCCTGGGAAAAGTCCTCACTTTTGAGAGAGGATATATGTCTTCTTGAGGGATCTACAAGTGTTACATGTAGTACACATGTAGGAAGAGAGATTGGCACGCCTAATTTGATTTTAGCCAAGAGTTTGATGAATGATTCATACCCATAAAATGGTCAAAAATAAAGTAGAAACATAGATCAATGCGAGTAAATGTGGATAATCACTTTAGGTAATGTGATTCTAATAACCATGTTATAAACAATTAAGTCAAATAGATTGAGGAGCCAACAAATAATACTTAAGAAGATGCCACAATTTATGTCAAAATATGCATCAATTTAAGACATGTGCATCTATATCATAAACTATTGTTAGGGTTTAGGATAAGGCATAGGATGACCTTATTTATGCAAATAAGGTTAGGGTAACACTATACATTATTTGAATAATATGCAAGGATTGGAAAGAATATTGGGTTTCTATGGTGATATTTCCTAAATCATTATGGTTATTTGACACATTGATAATAATATTCGGGGGTTATAACACTTATACCCCTTTTGTTCATGCAAGTAGTCGACGAGTATGCACTTCTCCGATTTCGGATCCAGATTCCTCTTCTTCTCATCCGGTACATGCACATATGCTATGCTACCGAATATCCGAAGGTGTTTCAAATTCGGCTTCCGCCCAAAATACAGCTCATGTGCTTACACCTTGTCCTAAAACCGGTTTTGGATGTAGACGGTCATTCGGACCGCCTTAGCCCAGTAGAATTTGGGCATGCTCTTCTCCTCTAGCATTGCCCTTGCCGCGTCGAAAATCGACCAGTTCTTTCTTTCGGCCACACCGTTTTGTTCCGGTGTATATCGAAAGTTGAATTCTCTCCGAATTCCTTTTTGTTGCAGATAACTGTTGAATTGGCCAGAAAAGTATTCTTTTCCACCATTCGATCACAGGCACTTTATCTTCCTCTCCGTTTCCCTTTCGACTAAGCTTTGAGGTTCCCAAAACAGTGGAAGACTTCGCTTTTCTTCTCGATGAGGTAGATCCACGTGTGTTAGCTGTAGTCGTGGGATGAAGGAGACAAAATACTGACTCCCGCCAAGACTAGCGTTCTGTGTCGGTCCCCATACATCCGACTGGATTAGATCGAGCTTGTTACGGCTCCAATTTCGTTCAGTTGGGAATGGAAGCCGGTGTTGCTTCCCGAGTTGGCAAGCTTCACATATTTGGGCCTTTCGGCCACTAAACTTCGGCAATCCGAACACAACTTGTTTCGATTGTAGATCTTGAATGGCCGATCCGCTTATGCCAGAGATCGATGTCCGATTCAATCTTCTGTCCTTTGGCATGATAGGCAATAGCGTGAAAGTATTGCTCGGCCACAACTGAGTCTCAAATCTCTCTATGAAGGACCAAACACAGGAATGGGAAATAGGTATAATGAATGCACGTACATAAAACGACGATAGAGAACACAGGATGTTTACATGGAAAACCCTAATCGGGGAAAACCACGGGAGCCCACGGACTCTGAACTATCACTATATGAGAGGAAATACAAAGTGGAAACACAAAGGCAACAACCTCGTGCTCACGATCTTCCCCAGACGGCGGTTACAACAGAAAGTGCTCGTAGCTACACTCTCTCTCTCTCTCTCTCTCTCTCTCTCTCTGTACAACAATAATAACAAAAACAACACCCCCATTCTGTGATTGCCCTAAGTCATATTTATACTCATATGACCTTAGGGCTATTTACAAATATAACCTCAATGTCATGATATGGCAAGACTCGAACCCATGACCTTATATTATATGGGTCGAGCTCTTGACCATTATACCATCTATTGTAATACATAGGATATTATTTTCATTTAAGTTTTATTATAGGAAATTAATGTATATTCCAGATTTCTCTAGAACATTCTAGAAGCTTCAAGATTACTCTTGAGAACACTATAAAAGAAGGCACTAGGAATTATGTTGAACCAAATTAGTTCAACGCCAGTCTTAAGCCTCTTAGCCACTTTGTACTTATCCTCCACATAATATATTAGCTGTTATCATCATCATCTCTCTATCTCATCCTCGCTATCTCTCTCTCCTCTCCTCTCTTTCTCTCTCGGGAATCTTACGCAGTCCCTCTTAGTACTAATAGTACTTCTCTTCTTTAGTACTAATTCTCTCTCTGCTTTAGTACTATTCCTGACACTCAATGGGCTTACTCTAACATATTTACAAATATGTGCCATCCTCCGGTTCTCACCACGTCCATCCGATCCAGTTTCCGGATTCGATCCGGGTCCCTTCCGGATCTGGTTCCTTCATCCGGTTCTCCTCCAGTTTTCAACCGGATCCCATCCGAAGGGACCGAAATCCTAACAATCTCCCCCTTCACTACGGCATGAGATGTCTCATTAGCCCGATCCGCCTTCGACACATGTCTAGCTTGTCGGTTGTCAGCACCTTGGTGAGCATGTCCGACCCGTTCTCCTCTGTATGAACCTTCATCAAAGTGAAGTTTTTGTCCTCTAGTCTCTCCGGGATGAAGTGGTACCTGCGTTGGATGTGCTTTGTCCTGGATTGGTACGCCATGTTCTTTGCAAGGTGGATGGCACTTTGACTATCGCAGTGGAGCCGATATTCCTCGTGTCGGATCCCTAGCTCTCCGATGAAGTTCTTCATCTAGATTATCTCCTTGCCAGCTTCCACAGCTGCCATGTACTCCGCTTCCGTTGTTGACAGTGCAATAGACTTCTGCAACCTCGACTGCCATGATACGGCTCCCCTTGCATAAGTCATGAAATATCCAGATGTAGACCGGCTGGTATCCGCATCAGCCGTCATATCCGAATCCGTGAATCCGTCGAGTTGGGGTTTTCCTGAACCGAACCGGAGGCACATGTCAGAGTTTCCCTTCAAGTATTGGAGTATCCACTTGACCGCGTTCCAATATTCTCTTCCCGGATTGCTCTTGAACCGGCTAACTACTCTGACGGCGTAACCGATGTCTAGCCAGGTACACACCATCGCATACATCAAGCTCCCGACGGCAAAGGCATATGGTATCTTCATCATATCCGACTTCTCTGCCTTTGTCTTCGGGCTCTGCTTTTCGGACAACTTGCAATTTGCTGGAAGTGTCGATCCGACTGGTTTCGCCTCCGACATGTTAAACCTTTGAAGCACCTTTGTCACGTATTGCTCCTATGACAACCACAACACCTTCTCCAACTGGTCCCGGATGATGTGCATCCCCAAAATCTGTCTTGCCGGACCCAAGTCTTTCATTGAGAAGGTCCAGTTTAGGGCCTTCTTCAACATTCGTATCTTGAGTTGGTCTCGTCTGACGATCAACATGTTGTCCATGTACAGGAGCAATATCAGGAAATCTCCTCAGTCAAATTTCTTCACAAACATGCAGTGACCGGCTTGCGTCTTGTGGTACCCTTTATCCTTCATGAAGGAGTCGTACTTCCGGTACCATTGTCGGGGAGCTTGCTTCAATCCGTATAACCTCTTCTTTAGCTGGCATACCAGGTGCTCCTTCCCTTACCTCTCAAATCCTTCCGGTTGATGCATGTAGAACTCTTCTTCGAGGTCACCATGTAGGAATGTCGTCTTGACGTCCAATTGCTCTACCTCGAGGTCCATACTTGCCGCTATGCTCAATACCGTCCGAATGGATGTCATCTTGACTACCAAGGCAAAGATCTCATCGAAATCCACACCTTTCTTCTGTTAGAAACCCTTTATCACGATCTGGGTGTTGTACCTCGGTGGATTTCCAGCGTCTCCCGGTTTCAGCTTGTACACCCACTTATGCCGGAGTGCTCTCTTTCCTTTCAGCAGCTCCATCAATTCATATGTGTGGTTCTCATGCAGGGAATCAATCTCATCCTGCATGGCACTTAACCACTTGCGGTTGTGGGGGTCTTTCTTTGCTTCTTTGAAGCTTTTCGGCTCCCCCTCGTCCATCAGCAATACGTGCTCTGCATTCGAAAATCTTCAGGGGGCTCTTCTCTCTCTAAGAGGGTATCTTCATCCTTGGTTTCTAACTACTGGTTCCTCTATTTGTTCTTCATCCAAATCTGATTCGGGATCTTGTTTGGTTCTGGTGTCTTCTTCTTCTTCTTCAGTCTGTTCAGTTTCTTGTCTGAATCCGATCGAATCATCGAGTGTCACCTGGCTTCCAGCTAACATCCAGTTTTTAACCAAGTAAGTCATTGTGTCCTCAAGCCGATTTTCATTGGATGATCCGGATTTCATCACCTTTTTCCCCGACTCGCAATGGGCAATGGTCCTGTCTTCCATGAAGACTATATCCCAACTCCGGAACACCTTGTCGACCAGATCCCACACCCGGTAACCGAACTCATCATCATTGTATCCAAGGAATATGCATGGCCTGGACTTCAGATCCAGCTTTGCTCTCTTCTCCTTTGCAACATGCACATAGGCGAGACACCCAAACAGCTTCAGATGCCGGTAAGACACATCTTTACCGGTCCATACTTACTACAGTGAGTCTCCTTCCAAGGGAGTTCAGGGTGATTTGTTTATCACATACGTCGCCGTCATCAGCACCTCAGCCCAAAATGTCTTGGGTAGCTTTGAAAGTGCCAGCATGCTCCGGACTCTCTCCATCACGGTCTAGTTCATCCGTTCGGCCAGCCCGTTTAGTTCCGGCAACTTCACCACGGTGAATTCGAGTCTGATTCCCTTCGATCGACATTACTCCTCAAACTGCCCTCGGTATTCTCCTTCTTTATCTGCTCAAACTACTTTCAGCTTCCAGCCAGTTTCTCTTTCCACTCTCGTGTGGAGTTCCTTGAAGAGAGACAACTCCTAATCCTTCGTCTTCAATGGTGCGACCCACAGTTTCCTGTTGTGGTCATCTATGAACATCACGAAGTACTGCGATCCGGCATGTGACTTCGTGTCCACTTGACACACATCGGTATGCACCAGCTCCAGTGGTGCATTCTGTCTCATCGGTGGTCTTGACCGGAAGGAGGTTCAGTTTTGCTTGCCGGCTAAGCAATCGGTGCACTTCTCAAGATGCACGCCTTTCACCTCTGGAATGAGATTGTCTTTGGCAAGTCTTCTCATCCCCTTCTGGCTCATATGACACAGTCTCTTGTGCCATAGCTCACCGGCAGTATCAGATGCTACGCTCATTTCTTCCCTGCATATCCGGGCATGCATCAGGTATAGCGTATTGATCTTCTAGGCTCGAACCATGATCAAGATTCCCTTGTTGAACTTCATGACTCCGTTCCGAATGCTACCCATGTAGCCTTCATCATCTAGCCGACCGGCTTATATCAGGTTCAACCAGACCTCCGGAACGCGTCAGACATCCTTCAACCGCAACTTGCACCTAGTTGATGTAGTCAACCACAAATCTCCTATGCCGACGATTCGGCATGTGCCTTCATTCCCTATCCGGACACAACTGTGATCTCCGGCTGTGTAGGATGAGAAGCATTTCCGGTCCAGTGTCAAATGGATTGATGCTCCGGAATCCACAACCCACTTTGTCTCATCGCCGACAAGGTTTAACTCATTCTCCTCGGTAATGAGCATCAGTTCTTCTTCACTTGTCGCAATTGCCGACGTTCCCTTCTGATCCAAGCCTTTCCAGTCCGAAAATGTCAACAGTTCTTCTAGAAGTGCCCTGGCTTCCCACAATAGAAGCAAGTAGGCCTCCCCCTTGACTTCGACCTCGTCCCCGATTTATCCCAGTTTTGGGGACTCTGATGCCAGCCTCTTCCCCGGTTGTGGTCATCTTCCGTAACCAAGGCCTTCGGATCGGTTCTGGACCCCCGATCCTTTCGGCGAGCTTCTTCATCAAGAAAGATTGATTTTACCCTTGCTAGGGATAACGCCTTTCCTTCCGTCCTAGCGTTGCCCAACATGACAACTAACGTGTTGGGAAATCGGTGTCTCCGGATGGGATCCGGTGATGAATAAAGAGGACCCGGTGAGAACTGGAACATAAGATAGATTTGTAAATATGTCTTGAATAATCCCATTGAGGCTATATTTGTAAATAGCCCTAATTTCATATAACTATAAATATGACTTAGAGCAATCACTTTGTGTGTGTGATTGTGTTGTCATATTGTTGTAACTGTTGTACAGAGAGAGAGGGAGAGAGAGGGAGAGAGAGGGAGAGAGAGAGATACAGAGTGATACTCTGTTGTAACCGCCATTGTGCGAAGAAACAGAACTCGAGGTCATTGCCTCTAAGTCTCTCATTGTACCCCTTTCTCTTCATTGTGATAGTTCGGAGTCTGTGGGCTCCCATGGTTTTTCCCTATTAGGTTTTTCCACGTAAACATCATGTGTTATTTTCTTGTGTACTCTCCACTTCCCATTTCTATGTTTGATTCTTAAACAAGTGATTTATTACTCGGTTGTGGCCGAACGATATTCCGCGCATTTCTTTTCAATCTAGTATCAGAGCGAACAACACAGAAAATGGAAGAATCTTACGGCGCCATGTTCAAAGCTCACCGGCTCCAACTACTCCGTGTGGAAGTCGAAGATGAGGGACATGCTAGTGTTTAAAGATCTTTGGTTGTCGGTTCAGTTCGGGGACAAGAGACCGGATAAGATCGACGCCATGGTGTGGGAGGTGATGCACATGAAGACAACAACATACATCCGGTGCTTCATTGACATGAGCATGTACAATAACTTCAATGAAGAGAGTAAGGCTCATGAACTCTAGGAGAATATCGACATCACGTTCCAGAACAAGAATGTCATTAATCGGGTTTCGGTATTTCGGAAGCTAGTGAGGCTCCGGTACCAAGACGGCTCCAGTATGGCGGAGCACATGAATGCCTTCCAGAGGCTGATACACCAAGCAACCTCATTGGAAGTACCTCTCACGGATGAGGTACTTGCTCTACTACTGCTCGGTTCCCTCTTGGATAGCTGGGAGACGTTAGTTGTCACGTTGGGCAACGCCAGGCCGAAAGGAAATCAACTATCCTTAGCAAGAGTCAAGTGGAGCTTGCTTGATGAGGAGGCGCGTCGGAAAGACAAGGAGGTGATCTCCGACGCCAAAGCCCTCCTTATCAAATTGGAACGCGGAAGACAAAGGAATCAGAGTCCATAGAACCGAGAAAAGTCGGGGACACGGTCAAAGTCAAGGGGGAGGTCCACTTGCTTCTATTGCGGCAAGCCGGGGCACTTCTAGAAGAATTGTTGACATTTCCGGAAAGACAAGGGAACCGAAAGTACCGATTCGCAGAAGTCACTGGACAGAAACGGTTCGGATCGGCGAGGCCCGGATCGGAAGGGAATGACGACGATCGCGGTAAGTGAAGAAGAACTAATGCTCATCACCGAGGAGAGTGAGTTGAACCTTGCCGTTAATGAAACAACGTGGGTTGTCGATTCCGGAGCCTCGTTCCACCTTACCCCGGACCGGAAATGCTTCTCGTCCTACATAGCCAGTGAGCACGACTGTGTTCGGATGGGGAATGAAGGGACATGCCGAATTATTGGCATAGGAAATGTGTTGCTGACGACATCAACCGGATGCAAGTTGATGTTGAAGGATGTCCAACACGTTTCGGAGGTTCAACTGAACTTGATATCAACCGGTCGGCTAGATGATGAAGGCTACACAGGTAGCATCCGGAACGGTGTCATGAGGTTCTACAAAGGGAGCTTAATAGTGGCTCGAGCCCGGAAGGTTAACACACTAAACTTAATGCATGCCCGGATATGCCGGGATGAAGTGAACGTAGCATCCGACACTGCCAGTGAGCTGTGGCACAGAAGACTATGTCACATGAGTGAGAAGGGGATGAAGTGAACGTAGCATCCGACACTACCGGTGAGCTGTGGCACAGAAGACTGTGTCACATGAGTGAGAAGGGGATGAAGAGGCTTGCTGACGACAACCTCATTCCGGTGAAGGACATGCAATTTGAGAAGTGCACTGAATGCCTGGCCGACAAGCAAAACCGAACCTCCTTCCGATCAAGACCACCGATGAGACGGAATGCACCACTAAAGTTGGTGCATACCGATGTGTGTCAAGTAGACACGAAGTCACATGCGGGATCGCAGTACTTCGTGACGTTTATAGATGACCACAGCCGGAAGCTGTGGGTCTCACAATTGAAGACGAAGGATCAAGTGTTATCTATCTTCAAGGAGCTCCACGCGAGAGTGGAAAGAGAAACCGGTCGGAAGCTGAAAGCGGTTTGAGCAGATAACAGAGGAGAATACCGGGGGCAGTTCGAGGAGTACTGCCGGTCGAAGGGAATCTGGCTTGAATTCACCGTGCTGAAGATGCTAGAACTAAACGAGTTGGTCAAAAGGATGAACCGGACCATAATGGAGAGAGTCTGGAGCATGCTCGCATATGCCAAGTTACCCAAGACGTTTTGGGCTGAGGCGCTAACAACAACGACCTATGTGATAAACAGATCACCCTCAGTACCCTTGGGTGGAGACTCACCACAAAAGTATGGACCGGTAAGGATGTGTCTTACCGGCATCTGAAGGTGTTCGGGTGTCTCGCATACATGCATGTGGTGAAGGACAAGAGAGAAAAGTTGAATCCGAAGTCCCGGCCATGCATATCCCTTGGATACGGCGATGATGAGTTTGGTTACCGAGTGTGGGATCTGGTCAACAGAAAGATGTTCCGGAGTCGGGACATAGTCTTCATGGAAGACAGGACCATTGCCGAATGGGAGTCGGAGAAGAAGGTAATGAACTCTTGATCATCCATTGAGAACCAGCCTGAGGACAAAAGGATATACCCGGTTGAAAACCGGATGTTAGCCGGTAACCGGATGACACTTGATGAACCGGCCTGATACGGACAGGAAACCGAACCGACCGAAGAAGAAGACATTAGAACCGGACAAGATCCCGAATCGGATTCGGATTCGGAACAAATGGAGGAACTAGTAGTCAAAAACCAAGGACGGAGATATCCTCTCCAGGAGAGAAGAGCCCCCCGAAGATTTCCAGAAGTAGAGCATGTGTTGCTAACCGATGAGGGGGAGGCGGAGAACTTTGAAGAAGCAAGGGGAGACACCCACAACCACAAGTGGTTGAGTGCCATGCAGGATGAGATGGATTCCCTGCATGAGAACCACACATATGAATTGGTGGAGTTGCCGAAAGGAAAGAGGGCACTCCGGAATAAGTGGGTGTACAAGCTGAAACCAGGAGACACCAGAAATCCACCAAGGTATAAGGCCCGAATCGTGGTGAAGGGCTTCCAACAGAAGGAAGGAGTGGACTTTGATGAGGTCTTTTCCCTGGTAGTAAAGATGACACCGATCCGGACGGTCTTGCACATAGCAGCAAGCATGGACCTCGAGGTAGAGCAATTGGATGTCAAGACGACATTCCTACATGGTGACCTCGAAGAAGAGATCTACATGCATCAACTGGAAGGATTTGAGAAGAAAGGGAAGGAGCCCCTGGTGTGCCAGCTGAAGAAGAGCTTATATGGACTGAAGCAAGCTCCCCACCAATGGTACTGGAAGTTTGACTCCTTCATGACCGATCAAGGGTACCACAAGATGTATGTCAATCACTGTGTGTTTTTGAAGAAATTTGATGAAGGAGATTTCTTGATATTGCTTCTGTACGTGGACGACATGTTGATTATCGAACGAGACCAAGTCAAGATACAGATGCTGAAGAAGGCCCTTAACCGGACCTTCTCAATGAAAGACTTGGGTTCGGCAAGACAGATACTAGGGATGCACATCATCCAGGACCGGTCGAAGAAGCAATTTTGGCTGTCACACGAAAAGAATGTGACAAAGGTGCTTCGGCGGTTTAACATGTTCGAAGCAAAACCGGTCGGATCGACACTCCTGGCAAACTACAGATTATCCGGTAAGCAAAGACCGAAGACAAAGGCAGAGAAGGAGGATATGACGAAGATTCCATATGCCTCTGCAGTCGGGAGATTGATGTACGCAATGCTGTGTACTCAACCGGATATTGGATACGCAGTTGGAGTGGTGAGGCGGTTCATGACCAACCCCGGAAAAGAGCACTAAAATGGATACTTCGGTACTTGAAGGGCACTTCGAGTATGTGCCTCCAATTTGGCTCCGGTAAACCCCTCATGGAAGGATTTACCAATTCGGATATGTCGGCGGATGCGGACACCAGCCGGTCAACTTCCGGATATGTCATGACCTATGTAGGGGTAGCCGTTTCGTGGCAGTCGAGACTACAAAAGACAATTGCGTTCTCAACCACGGAGGCGGAGTACATGGCAGCCGTGGAAGCCGACAAGGAAGTATTATGGATGAAGGACTTCATCGGAGAGCACAGGATCCGGCAAGAGGAATACCGGCTCTACTACGAAAGTCAAAGTGTCATCCACCTTGCAAAGAACGCGGCATACCATTCCAGAACGAACCACATCCAGCGCATGTACCACTAGAACTAGGAGCGAGTTGAAGATCGAGAGTTCATGCTGACGAAGATCCACACGGAGGAGAACGGGTCGGATATGCTAACCAAGGTGCTGACAAGACATCCCATACCGGAGTGAAGGGGGAGATTGTTGGGAAATCGGTCTCTCCGGATGGGATCCGGTGATGAATAAAGAGGACCCAGTGAAAATAGGAAGAGATCCGGAAACTGAAGGAGACCCGGTGAAAACCGGAAGAGAAGACAGATTTGTAAATATGTCTTGAATAAGCCCATTGAGGCTATATTTGTAAATAGCCCTAAGTTCATATAACTATAAATATGACTTAGGGCAATTACTTTGTGTGTGCGATTGTGTTGTTGTCATATTGTTGTAACTGTTGTACAGAGAGAAAGGGAGAGAGAGAGATACAGAGCGATACTCTGTTGTAACCGCCACTATGCAAAGAAACAGAGGTCGAGGTCGTTGCCTCTAAGTCTCTGATTGTACCCCTTTCTCTTCATTGTGATAGTTCAGAATCTATGGGCTCCCGTGGTTTTTCCCTATTAGGGTTTTCCACGTAAACATCCTGTGTTATTTTCTTGTGTACTCTCCACTTCCCATTACTGTGTTTGATTCTTAAACAAGTGATTTACTACTCGGTTGTGGCCAAGCGATATTCCGCGTATTTCTTTTCATAACATCTCCCAACTATCCGGGAGGGAACCGAGCAGGAGCAATGCGAGTACCTCATTCGTGAGAGGTACTTCCAACGTGGTGCCTTGGTGTATTAGCCCCTGGAAGGCATTCATGTGCTACGCCATACTGGAGCCGTCTTGGTACCGGAGCCTCACTAACTTCCGAAATACCGAAACCCGATTAACGACATTCCCAGATGCCGATCTTCTCCTAGAGTTCATGAGCCTTACTTTCTTCATTGAAGTTGTTGTACAAGCTCATGTCAATGAAGCATCGGATGTACGCTCTCATCTTCATGTGCATTACCTCCCATGTCACAACATCGATCTTATCCGGTTTCTTGTCCTGAAATGTACCGGCAATAAAAGATCTTTAACCACTAGCATGTCCCTCATCTTCGACTTCCACACTGAGTAGTTGGAGCCGGTGAGCTTGAACATGCCACCGAACGACTCTTCCATTTCCTGTGTTGTTCGCTCTGATACCAGTTTGATAGGAACTAGCGCGGAAGTATTTCTCGGCCAGAACCAAGTCTCAAATCACTCAATGAAGGACCAAACACAAAAATGGGAAATAGTTATCTGATGAATGCACATACACAAAACAACGATAGAGAACACATGATTTTTACGTGGAAAACCCTCATCGGGAAAAACCACGGGAGCCCACGGACTCCTAACTATCACTATATGACAAGAAATACAAAGTGGAAACATAGAGGCAACGACCTCATGCTCACGAACTTCACCAGACAGCGGTTACAATAGAAAGTGCTCGTAGCTACACTCTCTCTCTCTCCCTCTTTGTACAACAATAATAACAACAACACCACTCCCATTCTGTGATAGCCCTAAGTCATATTTATACTCATATGACCTTAGGGCTATTTACAAATATAGCCTCAATGGGCTTACTCTAACATATTTACAAATAGCATTACGTTGTCGTGTTATTCTGCACGCTATCGCGTTGTTACGCGTGTGCGTGTAGAAAGAGGCGGGACCACGGGGTCCTTGAACCGAGGAGTGAGAGAGAGAGAGAGAGAGAGAGGAGAGGAGAGGAGAAGAGATTTGCAGATACGCAAAAGGGAGAAGGAAAGAAAAAGAAACGGAACACTTAATTACAGTAACAGTCGATTACAATATCAAGAGATTACAATATCAAGAGATTACAATATCAAGAGATTACAATATCAAGAGATTACAAACTCTAACGAATACAACCGGAAAGGTGGCAATGGACCCGACACGGGGATCCTCATCACGCACACAGACAGAACACACTGGACCCCAAAAAAAAGAAGTGTAGAAGGGAGAGCCTCTACTGGCAGTGCACGGGCTACCCACGAAGCAGAGGCGTCGAACTCCCAGCACCCACAGAGAATGACGATCGGAGGAGGAGAGAGAGCTCGGCACTCGGTCCTGCAACCCTTCGTCCTCCCTAACGCGCGTCCCTTTTTCTTCCTTCTCTCCCTCCTTAAATAGTTCGCAAAAAGGGGATGCCCCTTTCTCCCTAGTAAAAACTGCTTTATTCCCTGTCCCTTTCGACAGGGATACGCACAATCCCCTAATAAATGTATACTACCTAGTATTTACATCACCCGATCCAATTATGAATCATGTACAAAACATCAATTCACGCGTCCACCCATGTAAGAGCCGGTTCATGCGCCTTTTTCTCCGATTCCGCCTATGGCCGGTTTTCTTCACGACATCCACCCCCCCACCAAACCGCGCATCCACCGGCATGCGCTAGAGACGGGTAGATATCGAAGAAAACCAGCCTCACTCGTCGCTCTCCGATTCTCCGTTGGGCCCGAACCAATCGTCGTTGTCGCTCTCGCTCGCCGGCTCCGGTTCGTCTTCAAACCACTTCTTGAATGCTTTGATCCGATTCTCGGCCACCGGTACTGCTAACCGTGTCCCGTCGAGTTCCGCGAGGTGGTACATGCCGTTGTCGTTCGCGCTCGTCACCGTGTAGGGCCCGAACCATCTCCTAGCGAACTTTCGCACCGCCTTGTGCTGATTGTCGAGGTTGTTGTTGTATACCAAGACCCAGTCGCCTTCCTCGATCTTCTTTGGTCGCAACCGGTGCGTCCGGTTGAACCGGGTCTTGTTCCGCTCCCTTGCTGCCCGTAGCTTTTCCTTCGCCCGTTTCACGTCCTCCGGCCTCCGCTCGAGTTGCCAAATCCGCGCTGCCAACAACTCCTCTGAACTCATCTCGTCCTTCCAATCTACCGCCGCCCATGAAGAAACCGTTAGTTCCACCGGCATCATTGGCTTCTGTCCATACATCAGCTCTACCGGCATAAACCCTGTCACCGAACTGTGCGTAGTTCGGTCCGCCCATAGTGCGTAAGGAAGGAGCCGCGGCCAATTCCCGACTTGCCCTCTGCATGCACGCACCAACGCCTTTACGATCGGCCTGTGCCCATGTTCTACCTTCCCGTTTTCCTCCGGATTGTACGCCGTAGTGAGGGAGAGTTTGACCCCTAGCCGGTCGAACAGCTCCTCAGCTTCCCACGCATCCAGCTCTCCCTGGTCCACCACGATCCTCCCGACACACCCGTACCAACACACTACCTCTTCGATCAGGAACCAGCATACCGCCGTGGTTGTCTTGTTCTGTAGTGCACGACCTTCTACCTGGTTTGTTAAGTCTTCCCACGCAAGCGCCAGGTATCACATCTGTCCTACTCCCATCAACATCGTCACCAAGTCCACCATCCACTTGAAATGGACCGCAGGCGGGTAAGTCGGGTGTAGCTCGTCCCGATGTCGGACTACGGAGTGCATCTGACAGCTTTCGCAAGTCGTTACGAACTGTAAAAAGTAACGTGTGGAAGCAAGTATGAAGACCACACAGAAGGAAGAACACTCAGGTTTAATGTAGAGCTTGAGCTTACACAGTATACGCGGGAGAGACAGAGAGAGTGAGAGAGAGAAAACACAAGAACTATATTTCAACAAAAGATCTCGATTCACTACTCTATACATATGTGTGTTCTATGAACACTTTTATACAAGTCCTCGAACGACTGACCGAAGTACTGACCGTACTTCAATGCTCTTTAAGAGCTCCTACACTAACTCCCAAATATATTCCTCACGGAATATCTTTCCTAATGGCCTCCCGGTTTACGCACTCGGCCTAACCGATCGGTCCCAACCGATCCGGTCCTCGGCTTCTTCAGCCGGTCCGGCCGATGTTGAGCTTGTCTCTCAACACTCCCCCTCAAGCTCAACTTGAGGCTCTTCAGGATCCTCGGGCTCACAGCTCCGGTTCATCCTAGCTTCATGCCTCGCTCGCGCTCCTCGACCTGTTCGACTCTGCGCGCTTCGACCCTTCCGATTGGCTTGTCTACTAATGTGGCCCTCATCAGCTCTTCTGTTGTTGCGGTGTTGACGCATCTTCTGCTGCGTTTTCTTCCGCTTGGGCCTCGGTTGATTCAGCGTATCTGAATCAAACATCCGAACCGACTCGGCTACCTCCGATCGGTTTTCGCTCTCGTCCGAGTTGGTTGTCTCCAACTCGTCTTCGGTCTTCTCGCCCTCGGTGGCGTCATCTTCCCCATGCGTGGTTGGCTTCGGCTCTCTCCTTCAGTTGCTCCCCTTCTGTCCGCTTCCGGACTTTTCCGCGGGTCCGCCCTCGGCTTCTTTAGCCGATCCGAAGTCGAACTCGACAACCGAGTCAACCGACTCGGTGGTGTCGCGGTCTCCGCTCCTTTCCTGCTGCCTTGCTTGGTCATTCGGGATTGTTCTCGCCCTCAAGTTTGGCAAGTCGAGGTGACGCAATCCGAGCGCACCTGAGAATTGCCGCAACTTGTCCAGACCAAGAGGCTTGGTGAAGATGTCGGCAATCTGCCGATCCGTCGGAACGTACTGAAGTTTGACTTCACCGAAAAGGACACGCTCACGGACGAAATGGTAGTGCACCTCAATGTGCTTGGTCCATGCGTGGAAGACAGGGTTCTTCGCGAGTTGGATGTTGCTGAGGTTGTCGCCTTCGATCCGGAGGAAGTAATGAAGGTCCCGCAGAACCTTCATGTTGAACGATGCCGCAAGCTGGAGCTTCACGCGGTCGATTTCACCGAGGTCGGCGCTGGTGATGACCAAGTCATCAACATATAGTAAAATACTAACCGGTCCGAGTCGACCTTTCCGGATGAACAAGGAAGAGTCTGATTTTGACGTGACAAAGCCCATCCGACGCAGTTGTTGGGTGATCTTAGCGTTCCAGAAACGCGGGGCTTGCTTCAGTCCGTAAAGGGACTTCTTCAGTCGGCATACTGCCGAGGAGTTCGTTCCGGAGTGAAATCCGGGGGGCTGTACTATGTACACCTGTTCCTCAAGGTCACCTTGCAGGAACACATTCTTTACATCCATCTGATGTAAGTGCCACCCCTTCGCCGCAGCTACTGCGAGCAAAACACGGACGATCGTCATTTTTGCGACCGGCGCAAACGTCTCATCGTAGTCGATGCCGTGTTTCTGCGTGTAGCCCTTTACCACTAGCCGAGCCTTGTACCGGTTGACCGAGCCATCGGTGTTGTACTTGACCTTGTACACCCACCTACACCTGATCGGTTTTACCCCTGTTGGTGCATCAACCAGGTCCCAGGTCTCGTTCTCCGCCAATGTGTGCATCTCTTCCTCCATCGCGGCACGCCAATTCGCGTCTTTAGCCGCTTCTGCATAGCTCTCCGGCTCACGCACTTCCGCTACACGGGTCATGTATGCATAATGATGCGCCATGTACTCGTTGTATCCGAACCGCGAAACAGGGTTCTTTTGGCGGGTAGATCGGCGTAATCTAGCATTAGCCGATGTCGAGGCCTTCTCGGTCGACGCGGACTTCAATTTTAAAGACCCGTCACCGGTTCCCTCGGAGTCGTACTCGCGTCGGTCTGACTCGTTCCTATCCGTGCCAGAATCTGACACCTTCTTCTTCCCTTTCTCTTTGCGCGTAAGCCGTCTCCTCGGCTTCCTGCACGGGGAATGCACGGCCGAGTCTCCACTACTCGCAGGCTCTTCATCGGACTGGTCGTAATGACTCAGTCGTCCAATCGGTCCACTTAAACGGAGTGAAATCGGACTCTCTTCGCGGGTCTCAATTTCGGGCTCATCAGGAGGCATCTCGGTCTCGCTGACCTCATCGTCAGAACTCGGATTCGAGTGAGGGTTAGGAATCGGGGGCTGGTACCAGGACGCACACTCGTCAACCACAATGTCGCGATGAACACGCGCTTGTTTGGTGCGTGGGTTATAGCACTTATAACCCTTCTGCTCGTCCGAGTAACCGATCAAGATGCACTTCTCGGCCTTTGCGTCCAACTTCCTCCTTTTCTCTTTCGGTATATGCACATACACAATGCTACCGAATACCCTCAAGTGTCGCAAGTTCGGCTTCGTTCCGAAATATAGCTCGTGCACCGACACTTTGTCTCCGATCCGGTTCTGGATGTATACCGCGGTCCTTACCGCCTCATCCCAGTAGAACTTGGGCAAGCTCTTCTCCTCCAGCATTGCCCGTGCCGCTTCCACAATTGACCGATTCTTCCTCTCGGCCACGCCGTTCTGCTCCGGCGTGTATCTACAACTGAATTCGCGCCGAATTCCCATTTGTTGTAGGTAACCGTTGAATTGACCAGAAAAGTACTCTTTCCCGCCATCCGACCGCAGGCACTTGATCTTTCGTCCCGTTTCCTTTTCCACGAACCCTTTGAGGTCCTGGAAACAGTCGAAGACTTCGCTCTTCCTCTCAATGAGGTAGATCCACGTGTGTCGTGTGTGGTCGTCGATGAAGGAGATGAAATATCGGCCCCCGCCAAGACTACCGTTTTGTGCCGGCCTCCATACATCGGAGTGTATCAGGTCGAGCTTGTTCCGGCTCCGGTTTCGCTCGCTAGGGAAAGGAAGTCGGTGTTGCTTCCCGAGCTGGCAGGCTTCACAAATTTGTGGCTTTCGGCCACTAAATTTGGGCAATCCGAACACTACCTGTTTCGATTGCAAATCTTGAAGCCGTTGGTAGTTGACGTGGTCTATCCGCTTGTGCCACAAGTCGATGTCCGACTCGGATTTTTGTCCCTTCGCGAACATTGCGGTGCCGCCGTCAGTGGAATCTAGGATGAACATCCTCCCGTCTCTGCACCCTTGCGCAATCACACGGCCTTCTTCCTCAATGAAGCACCCGAGGTGTGTAAACCGAACCTCCATCCCTTGCTTGATGATCTGTCCGACCGAGACCAAGTTCTTCGTGATTGTCGGAACATGCAACACGTTCATGAGTTTCCCTTTCTGCCCGACATGGCTAAGGGGAACTTCTCCGACATTCGCAATCGGATGCGGAGTGTCGTCTCCAGTTGCGATTACTCCAGGTTGTATCGGTTTTTCAAGGTACGAGAACCACTCCTTATGGCTCGTCATGTGGTTTGACGCACCGGAGTCTATGTAACACACCTTGTCCGATCTCGGGGTGGTCCGTTTCATTGAGTTTGCTTCGTGTCTCGTCACGAAGACAGACCCTTCTCCGGCTCTCCCGGAGTCTTCGGCGTAGTGCGATCGCTGCCAATTTCCCTTGTCGGTATGTCCGGAGCCGTTTTCGGAACCGGTTCTCTCCGAATCGGCGCGCTTCTTCTAGCACTCACTTTCCTTGTGGCCTTTCTTGCCATAGTACCAGCACTCCGCGATGGCCCTCCCTTGCCAGTTCTCATCGCTTCGACTCCCCCTGTTTCCGGAGGGTCCAGAGTTGTTGTCGGCATCACTTCGGTGCCTTCTTCCTTGATCTCGTCGGCCGCCTCCATTGCGTGCCGACTCGCCTCGTCCTCCACGTCCACGTGGCCTATCTCCCTCCGTGTACAACATTCTGCTGTCGGTGTGCGTGCTTGTAGACGCACCTGCATGGTTCTCCTCTATCAAGAGCATTGACTGTAAGTCGAAAAAGGACGGCGTATTCTCCCGGGTACACACAGCCGTTCGAAACGCTCCGAACTTCGATGCCAAACCTCCGAGACAGATCTGGACCATCTCGCTATCCTTGATGTTCACTGACTCCGCATGCTCTCTACTCCACTCGAACTTGTGCCCTTTCTTCAACAACCCGTAGAGTGGCTCCGCGATGTGGGCGTAATGCGGGATCCAAATGTGGTAGAACACGCAAGCTCCCAAGAACCTCTAGACTTCTATAACCGACCTGCAGTCTTCCTTCATCACGGAGATGGCTTCCACCTTAGCCGGGGACGGTTTCCGGCCGGAAGGCCCGCACAAGTGTCCTACGACCATCATTTCCGACTGTCCAAATGCTGACTTCTCCCCGGAGAAGGTGAGTCGCGCGCCTTCGAGCTTCTGTAGCACCTTCTCGCAGTCTCCGATGTGGTTCGAGACGAATCTCCGACACCCGTCCAGTCCGACAGTTTCGTCCCTATCCTCCACTGGACATCCCTTGATCGGAATGTCATCCAAAAACGGCATAGTGATGTCCGGGATGCAGTCCCTTAGCACCTTATTCATTGCATTCACCATGTGCGCTACCGAGTTTTTCCGTCCTTGCGGAAGGGTCCGCATCCGTACTAGGTCGAGAGGAGTCCGCATCGTCGAGAGGAGTCCGCATAGTCGGAATTGGTCATACCCCGAGTACAGATCTCCGACCGAGTAAATTGACCTTCCAGCGAAGGCCTCTGCGAACTCATCAATGGTCGGCCCGATCCCTGCATTCCAAATGGTCACCTTGTTGATCGGCTGCATGTCCTGAATAAAGCGCAACGTGCCTTTCTTCTTAGGCACGGTAAACCATCAATTTGAGTATGGGGCACTCGACGGTTCAAGGATACCCATCCCCACCTCCTGCTTCAGCAGCTCCATCAGCTTCGGGATGTGAGCTCTGGGTACTGGAATCGGTTTGAGATTCCATGGCACATGCGGTACCGTAAAGATAACCATCGGCTCAACGACCGTCAGGTCCACGCACCCGATCTCTTCCGGTGAGAATGCGAAGACCTTCCCGTGCCTCCCGAGCATTCCCCGAAACCGTTCCTCTATTGGTAGTAGAAAGCCACCCCCACCAACCTTGAGCTCCTGTAGCGTTATGTCGGTGAACCGGTGTCCTATGCCGACCGGATCCCATAGACTTGGGTCCGACGCAACCCCTTTCATCTGTAACCCGCTGCACTCCGGCAAGGGTGCCGCGACTCGCCTCACCTTCCGGTCCACAGTCTTGTACTTCGTATGCACATGGGCCGTCCGATCCAACTCGACCCTCTCCCCGAAGTCGGCGATGACTTCGTACATCTTTTCTGAATTAACCGGAATTGTCCGGTCTTCGTTGAGGCCTTCTTCGAACACCTTCTTTAATTCCCCCAAGGTGTCGTCGAAAGAGACCACCTCCACGGCTCCACCAACCTCATCGTCGGGGCCTAGGACTCCACACGCCCTGAGATGTTCCTCTACCCGTTTCTTTTCCCGGCCGCTAATGCCGATTATCGTACAACCTCTGTTGTCGGAGAACCAAAATTTCCTATCTATAGTACAAGGCTTCATTCCTATGGTACACGTGTGGGGTGTCTCTGGGGAGTCCAGACTATCACGGCCCCACGCCTTGATAGCCCTCTCTAAAAATCCCCTCGGCTATCGCCGCCGAGGGTCTCGCGGTTACGCTCATGGTTCGATCGCACCGTCAGAAATTGGACGGAGTGTTGCCCATCTTCGCTCTTCACGCGTGCGTACACCGAACCGTTATCCAACACTTTCGTCTCCATACGTGCTGCCATAATGTACGGTTCTCCAAGTATCACCGGATGCGAGGATGACACCAAAGAAGTGTTGGTCGATCACGACATCACCGATTTTCACCTGTACATTTGGGCAGGCCCCATGTAACTCCTCCGTGGCGCGCATCGCCGCTCGTATTTTCCACCTGTGCTTGGTGTTGATCAACCACTTGCACTTCTTGTAGAAGTCCATAGACATCAGGTTGATCTCCGAACCGTGGTCTACCAATGCCACCACCGGCTCCTGAACGTCCCCGATCCTAACCGGGGTCTCTATAGTGGCTCTTGCTGAGTGCAGCTTTGAATAGTGGCTTTCTACCAACTCGTCTTTCAGGGCCATGTCTTCTAGGTGCGTCGTTCGCACCTCAACCGGCTTCTACAGCTCTGACTCCGTCGAAAGCCTTATTCACTTCACTAGGTCCACGATGGATTCATGGAACTCTTTCTTGGAGATCCCAAGCACTTCCCTTAGCGACAACTCCAACTTGTTGTCAAGGATCCATTCCTCAAGGACCTTCCACAGGTTCGTCATTCTTTCTATCTCGGTGTTCAACCGGTAACCGACTTTCTTTGCTTTATCCGGTGTGCCGGTAGCATCAACGTCATTTTGCTTCGGCCCGAACCGGGTCTCGTACCGTTGTGAGGTTCCGGCCCCTCCGGCCTTTCCCACTCGCTTGTCTTCTACCAGAACCTCGTAGTTCTGGCACGCAACTTCCACAAAGCAGGTCTTTTCTTCGACCAGATCGCTCCACCCGGTGACCTCTCGGACCCATCTTTCCGCATCATCCGCTTCCTTCCTTCTCAACCGTACGCCAGCGAGGCCTTCTAGCACCACCGACCAGAACCCGGAGTCTTTCGTCACTCCCGACCCGGATTCCTACCAACGCCGAGTAGTGGATGGTCTCCGCGTGGCGCGCCGTCGCTTCTTCCATCAGCCTCTTAATTCCTCCCCCTCCGATATTCAGCTCCAAGGCTCTCCGGCTCTCGCTAGCATGTACCCTCTCGTTCCATAGGTACACCACATTAGCCTTTATTGCTTCTGCGAAGTCCACGCAGTCCTTGTGGACGTGACCGACCACGTCACACCACAAGCACCGATGCCCACCCAGAGGCCTTCAACCGCGAGGCTACTCGTCGTCGTCCCACCTTGCTTGTGCAATCTGGGGGTCTCGTACCATCTGTGTTAGTTCTTCCAAAGCCGCTCCGCCAGACGGGCCCTTGACCACGCCGGACGAGCCTGCCTCAAGCCAATCCTGGGTTTCCTCCTTGAGAGCCGGCGGGGGTCCCTCGAGGTTTCTTGCCGCAGCCGCTCCTACCCCCGACGAGCCCTTGTCGACACACTCATGCCGTTTGTCGCAACGGCTGTAGACCCCTTTTACCACGGCCCAGTCGGCCGTCAGCCCATCGTTTGTCTCTAGTAGGAGACCCACTTGCTCCCGATCCCGCACATCCACAGCTTTGACGAATAAAAGGACACGGCTCGTGTCCAGTACGGTCTTGTCCAATGCCGAAAGACATGCGAAGCGTTCCTCAAACTCCCGGAGGAGCGTCGACGCATTCCTCCCCTTTCCTGGGGTCTCCACCCAATCCATAAAGTCTCACTTCGATAACCGAAGCATGTCATTAAGCTCGTACCACTCGAGGAGCCGCGCTTCGAATTCCCCCCAGTCCAACATCCAACCTGCACCTCGAGCACTTCTGCTTGGATGCCCGGTGTCGCTACCCGAGGGAATCCAAACAGATACCTCTCCTCCGGGATGTGCCTCATCACCATTTCGGCCTGGTAGGCCACCAAATAACTCGTGGTGTCCTTCCCATTGACCCGGCCTATTGCGCCGACAATTGCTTCAATGGCCCTGTCGAGGGCACCCGTGCCATCGTGAGCACTTACTATCCGATCGACTGTTGCCGCCATGGCTTCAGCGAGCTCTAATCCCCTCATTTTCGATTCCTCTACCGCGTTGTTTCATGTCGGGTTCACCAAATAATGTCATGTTATTCTGCACGCGTAGGAGAAACCAAGGCGGGACTGCGGGGGCCCTAAACCGGGGAATAGCTCAACAGAGGAAGGAGGAGCACTACGAAACCACGATTGAGCCGCGCACACAGATTCACAAAGAACTCACAAACAAGGTCAAACAACGAATAAGGCAAATGTATACATGTATATGTGAATATATGACCAAAATTACAACCGGCTAGCTGGTAAGTGCCAACTCACTGACACTAACTCACACAGTGCACACGATAACGAGAGATGGAGCCTCTGTCGGAAGCACTCGGGCTTTCTTCGAAAACAGAGGCAGCCTCCCAACCTGCAGAGGAAAAAAAAAACAAAGGAGAAGAGCTTGGTTTCAGTCTGACACATGGTTGTTTACGTACCCATATTTAATGTTTAAATACGTATAGTACCTCATCATTCGTATAGTACGTACTATACCTCAAAGTGTTTCAGTCAAATATCATGTACATTTGTCCAATATGGTATTTAATGTATTTATAAAAAAACAGGTATAATACGTATTTGTAAAGAAAATGTAACCTAACAAAAAGCAAAAGAGAAAAAAAATTAGTGAAAAAGAAGCTAAAGGAAGGAAGGAAGAAGAATAGAAGAGACGACGATGAAGAAGATGAAGAAGAAGAAGAAGAAAAGAGAAAAGAAGACATAAACTTGTCCTGAGTGTGATAATCGCAGTAGATAGAAGAAGAAGAAGAAGAAAACGAAGAAAAGAGAAACCTATCATGAGTGTGATAATCGTAGACGATTCCTCAATCTATGAAGGCATAATTGTAAATAATTACAATTTGAAGTAGAACATTGTGATACACAATTACACTGATTTATAGAATAAGGGAATGTCGACATCCATATTACTACAAGTATTTTAGGATGTGAAATATTCAAATGTCTTATATGCATTTTAGGATGTAGAACCATATTGTACATCACAAAATTGTGTAAACATACATGTTTTTTACAATATTATAGATATTTTTTAGAAAGGTAAATAATTTTCAAATTCTAGAAGTATTTAACGTACTATACGTAAAATATGTATTTTACGTATTTTATAAGTATTTAACATATTAAAAAAACGTATTTAACGTATTTTTAAATTGGGAGGTACTATACGAGTATTAATACGTTCAATACGTATGGTATCTGTACCGTACCTAACAACCTTGGTCCGATAGCACTTCGTCCTCGAAAACATGATCCCCACTCAGCCCCTTTTCCTCTCCTTTTATAGCACAAGGAGTGAGAGTCGTTACAGACTGTTACATCACTTTTATTCTCTATCCTTTTGGACAGAGATCCTCTTCGATTCCCTACCTCACGAATTCGTGCTTCCTAGGATAATTACATCGCCGACTTGAAGTTAACTATGTAAATACATCACAACATGTGCCCGTGTGTAAGGGCTGGTTCACACACACTATACACTGATTCCTCCTAGGGACAGTTTTCTCCACGACAACGTGTCAATTTTCGACTGTCGGTTTTCGGCTCCACCTTGACTCCCCCTTCTTGTGGAGGGTCCGGAACTGCTGTCCGCACACATTCCACTTATAGATTCCTTTTATAATCTTGTGATTTGTTGAGAGACAAGCTCAATATTGGGTGCGTAAATGGGTGTGTAACCCACTACGTAGACTGGGTGTGTAAAACCGTACACACAATATAGTCGTAGCAGTGCGTAAACGGAGAGGCCGTTAGAATGTTATTCCTTGTAAGGAATAATTTTGGAAGTAAGTGTAGGATGCTCATTTATGAGTGATCAAGTACTGTCAGTACTTGTGTCAGCCCAATAATCACAGCCTGTATAAAAGGTGCTCACTGATCACGAAGTATGTACAAAGTGTTTTTTCTTTTGTATAGAAAACTTATCTGCTCTCTATCTCTATCCCTCCCTCACTCATTTTCTCTGCGTTCTCTACGTTTACCGAACTGCATACTCTGTGTCTTACGCATACGCTTCCACACACGTATTCTTTTACATGGTATCAAAATGCGAGGGTTGAGACTCCTCTACAACCGATAGAAAAGCTTGTGATAAACACAGAGTTAAGTTATTGTTTTCAGAAAGGATAAGACAACAATATGGACAGAGGAATGGGAAGCTCGCTACTGACTGAGAAGCTCGACAGGAGCAACTACGCTTCTTGGTCGTACAAGATGCACCAGTGCATGCTTGGTCATAGTTACTGGAGTTATGTCGAAGGAGCTAATGATACAGCACCCGAATCAACACAAAGAGATTTTCGGCAAGCAGAGTTCTTTACTGCTTCGCATCCTATGTGAGCCACCACCTCTTGAGCTACATTCAGGATGCTAAGACGCCAAAGGATGTGTGGGTGAATCTCAAGGGGATTTTTCCCGCTAGCACAATGGCCGGGAAGTTGTTGCTCAAGCAGGAGCTCAATAATGTCTGACAGAAAATTTTGTTTGTGGCCGATTACATGGCCCGAATAAAGGAGATCTGCGACTCTCTTGCCTTCGTCAACGTGAACGTCGAGGAGGACAAAATGGTGTAGGTTTGTCTTAGAGTGTTAGCGTCAAAGTTCGGAGCATTCCGAATGGCAGTCTGGACTAGGGAGAATACGTCTTCGTTCTTCGAGCTTCAGTCGATGTTACTCATGGAGGAAAATCACGCGGGTGCGTCGACAAGTACGCACGCCAATGGCAGGATGCTGTACACGGAGGAAGTTAGGCCCTGTTTTCGTGAAGTGTCAATACATTTCCCATATGGAGCTTGTGACGAGGAGCATATGCCAATTTTCAATTCGTGAATCGGAGTTCAAGAGCCCAAGATACAAGCTTCGGAAGGATTCATGTTACTCAGGACACAAATGTAATTATGTCAAAAGGGAGAGTCGAAATTAAATAAGGGTTATTTTTCTAATTTCTCAAATGTATAACTACAAAATAAATACATAAATAAAAATAAATACATAAATATAAATAAATATAAATAATATACAATAAAATAATAATAATAATAATAAATATAACCGCCTACATGAGGTGGTTGACAAACCGCCTCAAGAGGGTGGTAGGGTGGTTGACCACCCTATATAAGCCACTCCTATGGTGGCTAAAGAGGGGAAGGAGGAGAAGGAGGAGAAAAGGAAGGAAAAGTGAGTGAAGAAGCTAGCGTGGGTGTGGGATGCAGAGCTCGCCAAAGAAGATGGTGGCTTGCATAAATCAAGACAAGAGTTAAAGAAAAGAATAGAGATAAAAGAAAAGGAAGAAGTTGAAGTGGTGTATCTCAAATGCCTCTTTGTATACAAAAGGTCATGAGTTTGAATCCTCTTCGAATAACTTCTCTTGGTAATCAAATTTTGTAATATAAATTGTGTATATATAAAGTGAAAGAGAAACACAAATAAATAGAAACCAAAGAGATTGACGTGGTCTATCTCAAACCCTTTTGCTCAAGTAGAGTTTGTGAGTTCAAGTCTTGTCAAGTAACTTTTGGCAAATAAATATTGAAAGTGTTGTTTTACAAATAAAAAAAAATTCACGACAACGTCACATCTATCTTGCCTTCTTGGCTTCTTGTCATCGTTCCATCTACGATTACGCCTTCTCACCCCGATCATCCCCGAGTCACAGAACCCCGGTAGTTGCGACACACAACCAATCTTCTCGACATAAATTTGGTGAACCCGACGTGAAGTGTTGCCGACGAGGGGAGTTTCGGAGTTAAAGTTTTCCAAAGAGAGGGTTGGAAAATCAAAGAAAATGGTGGATAAAGGTACCAACACAGAGATGGCAAATAAGGGCTTCAATGAAGAAATGGCAAGTTTCATGATGACGATAATGAATCGGATGCTTCAAGAGCAAAGTGCAATGAACCGGATGGAAGTGAGTTAACGCTCGCCGTACAAACGGTCATCGAAAGGATAAGCAAATTTAATGGTGAGCACATCACTCGGTTCCTTTAGGTCTACGAATACGAAATGGCCAGTAGAGGGGCAACTGGGGTACAAATGGTGTCGCATATCAACCAGGTTTGCACACTTGATGTCTGCGGGAGGGTAACGGAATTATCTGAGAAATTCCACGAAAATTGGGCCTGGTTCCATCAAGCATTGCTTCACGAATATATGCTAGAAGACCGGACCAGAATGTCAAAGAAAAGCTTTCTCGAATGGACCGAGAAAGGGGGTAAAGGAGTCTCAGTTTCAGAATTGCTGAGAGAGTTTGAGAAAAGATATAATGAGCTCTCGGTAAGAGACTGAGAACTACTACAATCAGAGAAGGTAGATTTATTCGTCCGAGCGGCAGATAAATCTTTTAGAAAAGATATCACCATCCTTCTTGAAGACCGGACAAGCACAACCGATTGGGCGGAAGTACTCGAGGCTTGTCGAGTACTAAGAAGGAGGGAGCTAAGGATGGAGGATGGCTATGACAATAGAATAAAGACAACAGCCAGAGAACATCCATAACAAGAATCAGGAACTCGAACGGATGATAGCAAAGGAAAGGAGCCAGAATCTGCAATTGATGAACTGATAAAGGGAATGCGGGATCTACAACTTAAGTTCACAAAACTTGAGAAGGGTGAAAGCTCAAGTGTTCGACAAAAGCCCAATGAAGGATAAAAGGGTGAATTCATCCGCTGATGCATATGGTGCGATAGCGCGGAGCACCAAAAAAAGGATTGTCAAAGCCATAAGGAAGCATTAGAAAGAAATGTTATCTTCTATCAAAATGGGAGAATCCACTCCTCGGAGACCCGACAACCCCTAAAAACCAACTTCGGCAAAGGTGGGATGAAGAAAGTGATGGAGGATGAAGAGTTGAAGAATGTTCAGGCAATGTACTTTTCGACTACTTCCGGATTGAAGGTCGATTATCCCCAGATTGGATCAAGATTTTGGGGAAAAGTGATAAAGTCCGCTACTGCCAAAAGAGTCCAGCCACAAGACTTATGAAAGGCTGGTGACGAGATAAGGAGTAGTACTGGGTGGAATGACCCATTAGATTCACTCACTGCAATCGCCAAGACAGCAAGGGTGAATGCCCACAAGGTGACACTCGAAGAAAAGAGAAGGAGAACTGAAGAAGTGGGACCTTCTAGAAAAACCGAGACCCAAGAACAAAAGAGACGAGAAACTGAATGAGTTGTTGCGGAGGCGATGAAAGAAGACAAAGGTAAGCAGAAGATCTCCTTGTCATTCAAACTCGCCTCCGACATAGAACCATTCACCGACCTAAAGCATGTGCTAGAATCAAGGATTCTCGATAGCAAAGTCGACTTAACACTCCGAGAAGTATTAGGGATCGCGAAGAAGGAATTTCATGAAGTGATCATCGACGTGATCTGAAGGAAAAGACAAGTGGTTGAAGAAACGGGTGGAGTAAATACCGTCATGATACAAAAAGAAGATGAAGATATGGAGACTGCATTGATAGCTAGGGTACGTAGTGCTGACACACAATGTAGTCATGAAGAGGAACGAAGCCATTACACCCGCACACACTGGGCTCGGGCGACAACCGAGGCTCCAGTCAGAATTGGAGATCAGATGGAACCATGTGTGGCACTCATCGACCATGGCTCCGAGATAAATATCATAGTGTCTGATTTTTACAATCGTGGGAGATGGCCAATAGAAAGGAACCACGGTTGCAAGGTGAGAGCAGCGACTGAGGTCATGGAGGATTTATGTGGCGCATGCCCAAATATTAAAGTTACAATTGGGGACGTGTCAATAGATCAAAACTACTTCGTCCAAGAGAAGTCATTTTACCCGGTAATTTTAGGGAAATCATACATCACAGCAGTGCGAATGGAGACTAAAGCGATTGATAACGGAGCGGCATTTTCCAGGATTTGAAGCCAGGATGGGAAGAGGTCGGTATAGTTCCTTACTGTTCGACCAAATCACGGAAGAAATAGGGAGCACCTACGAGATCATCCACTACGAGATATGGGGAATTTCGTACAAGACTTCTAGAGTGGACCCTTACTAAAAGGGATTGTGATGGTACAAGGGAGAAAATAAGCATGAAGAATTTTTTGAAGTGGTGTGAACTCGCCCACAGGTGTGCAAGTTCAGAGGGGGTGGGTGTCGTGAAGTTGACACTTCACGATGTGAAAACAATGTCAAAAATCTATAGATGTACATTTCCCATATGGAGCTTGTGATGAGGAGGATATGAAAATTTTCAGTTCGTGAATCGGAGTTCAAGAGCCCAAGATACAAGCTTTGGAAGGATTAATGTCACTTAGGACACAAATGTAATTATGTCAAAAGGGAGAGTTGAAATTAAATAAGGGTTATTTTTCTAATTTCTCAAATGTATAACTACAAAATCGAATTTGTAGAATACATAAATAAAAATATATAGATAAATAATATACAATAAAATATAAATATAAATAATAAATATAACCGCCTCCATGAGGCGGTTGACCACCCTATATAAGCCACTCCTATGGTGGCTAAAGAGGGGAAGGAGGAGAAGGAGAAGAAAAGGAAGAAAAAGCAAGTGAAGAAGGTAGCGTGGGTATGGGATGCTGAGCTCGCCAAAGAAGATGGTGGCCTGCATAAATCAAGACAAGAGTTAAAGAAAAGAAAAAAGATAAAAGAAAAGGAAGAAGTTGAAGTGGTGTATCACAAATGCCTCTTTGTAAACAAAAGGTCATGAGTTTGAATCCTCTTCAAATAACTTCTCTTGGTAATCAAATTTTGTAATATAAATTGTGTATATATAAAGTGAAAGAGAGACAAATAAATAGAAACCAAAGAGATTGAAGTGGTCTATCTCAAATGCTTCTCCTCAAGTAGAGTTCATGAGATCAAGTCTTGACAAGTAACTTTTGGCAAATAAATATTGTAAGTGTTGTTTAACAAATAAAATTCTTTTCACGACAACGTCATATCTAGCTTGCCTACTTGTCATCGTTCCATCTACGATTACGCCTTCTCACCCCGATCATCCCAGAGTCACAAAACCCCGGTGGTTGCAACACAACCACAATCTTCTCGACACCGTGGTCGTGGTGGACGAGGCGGATCGGTGCACAATGGAGACGGCTGAAAAAAGCAGAACGTGCGGCATAATCAAAATGTGGAAGCAATTCCTAACCCTCCGGAAGCATGGGGAGTCATAACGTCGCCAGAAGCCTGCAAGAGAAGGCCACGACGGATTGTTGGTATTGTGGCAAGAAAGGCCATAGAGAGCGTGAGTGTTGGACAAAAAGCGCAGATTCGGACAAAGCCGGATCAAGCGAAAGAAACGCAGGAAGGCGTCAGAACTCGCACTACACCGAGGGCTCCGAACGAGCCGGAAATGGATCAGGCCGAGCCGTCGTGAACACCTCGAAACCAAGCAAGTTGTGGTATGTCGATTCCGGAGCGTCGAATCATATGACGAGTCACAAGGAATGGTTCTCGTACTTGGAGAAACCGGAAAAGCAAGGAGTGGTCGAAACTGGAGATGACACTGGCTCCTGGAGAAATACGGGCTGGATGACACGCTTTGACTTTCGAAGCGGAGCTTCATGGAGTGGGTGGAGTCCCCCAACAAAGGAAGAAATGTGTCGGTACTCCTCCGGGAGTTTGAGGAACGCTTTGTGCGCCTTTCGGCGCTCGATCGGACTGTTCTGGACACAAGTCATGTCCTACTGTTTGTCAAATCGGTTGACGCACGGGATCAGGGGCAAGTTGGCCCCTTACTGGAAACCGAAGACGGGCTGACGACCGACTGGGCCGCGGTAAAGAGAGTCTGCGGCCGTTTTGACAAACGGTGGGAGTGGGCTGATACAGAGGCGCCTGGGGCGGGACCTGTCGCTGCAAGGAAGCTCGAACCGATACCGCAGGCACGAAGGGAAGAGACCCGGGAGTGGCTCGAAACCGGTTCGCCTTCGACCGGCGTGATCAGAGGCTCGTCCGGGGGAACAGCTCTGGAGGAGTGGACACGAGCGGTAAAGGATCTCCA
This sequence comes from Azolla caroliniana, assembly GCF_043228905.1. Taxonomy (NCBI): domain Eukaryota; kingdom Viridiplantae; phylum Streptophyta; class Polypodiopsida; order Salviniales; family Salviniaceae; genus Azolla; species Azolla caroliniana. Next base: position 1,882,560 of record NW_028230443.1, read on the forward strand.
GATCGCCCAGGCTCGGAGGGAAGGCGGAGATCAGGCTCGTGATCGACGGCCTCCGGCAGGAAGTAGGTGCATGTGGTGCGACGAGGTCGGCCACATCCGGAAAGACTACGGGGACTTTATGGAGGCTTTGAGAAGCCGGGTAGTGTACATGTGGGAAGGTCGGGTGCACGCCAGCGATACCCGGAGGGCCCTGAACCGAAACGACGGGAGAGGAGGAATGAAAAGACTGATGGAAGAGGCGGCAGCCCGGCACGCGGAGACCGTCCACTACTCAGCGTCAGCCGGTATTCGGGTCGGGGGCAGCGGGGCCCGGAAGGAGAGCAAAGCTGAATTCTGGCCGACGGTGTTGGAAGGCCTCTCCGGTGCCCGACTGAAGAGAGACGAGGCGGACCTCGCGGAGAAGCGGGTCCAGGAGGTAACCGGATGGAGTGACCCGGTCGAAGAAAAGACGGGTTTCGTCGAAACAGCTTGCCAGAACTACAAGGCTCTGGTTGAAGACAAACGGGTAGGTAAGAACGGAGGGGCCGGACCCTCACAGAGATACGAAACCCGATTCGGGCCGAAACGGATCGAGGCCGGTGAGTCCAGTGCCCGGGATAACCACAAGAAGGGCGGATACCGGTTGGGCACGGAGATCGAAAGGACCACAGACCTACAAAAGGTCCTGGAAGAGCGAATCCTCGACAGCAAGGTGGAACTGTCGTTGCGAGAGGTGCTCGGGATAGCCAAGAAGGAGTTCCACGACTCCATCGTGGACTTGGTGAAGAGGAAGAGGCTGTCGACAAAGGCAGAACCGGAAAGACCGATGGAAGTGCGGACGGCGCACATAGAGGACATGGCGCTGGAAGACGAGTGGGTGGAGAGCCACTATTCGAGGCCACATTGGGCCCAAGCGACCATGGAAACCCCGGTGAAGATCGGAGATGTTCAGGAACCGGTGGTGGCACTGGTGGACCACGGTTCGGAAATAAACCTGATGTCCATGGACTTCTACAAAAAGGGGAAATGGCCGATCAACACTAAGCACGGGTGGAAGATACAGGCAGCGACATGAGCCACTGAGGAACTACACGGGGCCTGCCCGAACGTGCAAGTCAAGATCGGCGACGTCGAAATAGACCAGCACTTCTTTGTGCAGGAAACGTCCTCGCACCCGGTCATTCTAGGGGAACCGTACATTACGGCGGCGCGAATGGAGACCAAGGTGTTGGACAACGGGTCGGCTTACGCGAGGGTCAAAAGTCAGGACGGGCATCATTTGGTCCAGTTCCTGACGGTGCGACCGAACCACGAGCGAAACCGCGAGTCCCTCGGTGGCGAGAACCGAGAGGATTTTTAGAGAGGGCTGCCAAGGCGTGGGGCCGCGACAGTCCGGACACTCCGGGAAAACCCCACAAATGTACGATAGAAGCGAAACCGAACAAACCTTGTACCATAAGTAGGAAGTTTTGTTTCTCCGACAACGGAGGGTGTACAATAGTTGGCGTCGTAGGCCGAGAAAAGACAAGGGCGGAAGAGCGACTTCGGGCGTGCGGAGTTCTCGGGCCCAGTGAGGAAATCAACGGAGCCGTGGAGGCGGTCTCCTTCGACGATACCTTCGGAATACTGTGAGAGGTGGTCGGAGAGGGCCTTAAAGAAGACCGAACGATATCGGTTTGTTCAGAAGAGATGTATGAAGTCATCGCGGACTTCAGTCAAGGGCTCGAGTCGGATCGGGCGGCCCGGGTTAACACGAAGTACAAAACTGTGGACCGGAAGGTAAGGCCAGTCGCGGCACCCTTACCGGAGGGCAGCGAGTTACGAATCAAGGGGGTCGCGTCGGACCCCAGTTTACGAGATCCGGCCTGCATAGGGCATGCCTTCACCGACAGAATGCTACGGGAGCTCAAGGTCGGTGGGGGCAGGTTCCTACTGCCAGCGGAAGAAGACCGGTTTCGGAGAATGCTCGGAAGGCACGGGAAAGCCTTCGCATTCTCCCCGGGAGAGATCGGGTGCGTAGACCCGGCAGTCGTGAAGCCGATGGTGATATTCACGGTACCGCATGTGCCGTGGAATCTCAAACCAATTTCGGTACCGAGAGCTCACATCCCGGAGCTGATGGAGCTATTAAGGCAGAAAGTTGATATGGGCATCCTCGAACCATCGAGTGCCCCGTACTCGAACCGGTGGTTTACCGTACCAAAGAAGAACGAGGCGTTGCGCTTCATTCAAGACCTGCAACCGGTCAACAAAGTGACCATTCGGAACGCAGGAATCGGACCAACGATAGACGAGTTCGCGGAGGCCTTCGCCGGAAGGTCGATCTACTCGGTCGGTGATCTGTACTCGGGGTACGATCAGTTCCAACTAGCCGAAGAAAGCAGAGACATTACGACGATGCGGACTCCTCTCGGCCTAGTGCGAATGTGTACCCTGCCATAGGGAGGGACGAACTCGGTGGCCCACATGGTGAATGCGATGAACAAGGTGATGAGGGATTGTATCCTGGACATCACCATGCCATTCTTGGATGACATCCCAATCAAGGGATGTCCGGTGGAGGAAAAGGACGAAACGATTGGACCGGACGGATGCCGGAAATTCGTGGCGACACACATTGACGACTGCGAGAGGGTGCTGTAGAGGCTAGAGGACGCGAGGCTCACCTTCTTCGGGGAAAAATCGGCCTTCGGGCAATCAGAGATCATGGTCGTCGGACATCTATGCGGACCATATGGCCAAAAACCGTCTCCAGCAAAGGTGGAAGCCATCTCCGCAATGAAGCCCGACTGTAACTCGGTCACGGAGGTACGGAGGTTCTTGGGAGCATGCGTGTTCTACCACATATGGATCCCACATTACGCCCACGTTGCTGAGCCGCTATACGGGTTGCTAAAAAAGGGGCGAAAATTCGAGTGGCGAGACGAGCATACGGAGACGGTGCGAAAGATGAAGGAGGCTCTTGCTACGGCTCCGGCACTTCGGAAGGCTGTCTACGAGAAAGGCACTCCCGTCTACATAACGGTAGATACGAGTCCGACCGGGATCGGATGGGTCGTCAACCAAGATGACGAGGACGGCATCCGGTTCCCAATCCGGTTCGGCGCGAAGGTCCTTAGCGAGCGACAACGAGGATACGCCCAGGTTAAACGCGAACTCTAGGGTATCGTTTCGGCGGTAAAGGCCGATAAAGACTATATGATTGGGACAGAGGTGATTATCGAGATGGACTGCCTGCCGATTCTCGGCATGGTTTCCGGATGCGCAACCCCGGACCTGGCAATGCTCAGGTGGATAGCGTACATCAAGTCCCTGGATCCGGAAATATGACACATTTCCGGGAATGACAATGCCATGGCCGACATGCTTTCGAGGGCGCGATTCAACGACGAGGGCGGCATGGTTTTCGAGGACGAGGAAGTCGGCGTAGACTTCTTCGAGGCGGCTTACGTAACAACCGAAGGGGGGAGCACTCCGGCGCTTAACGATTTCAACGAGAGCAAGTACGACGGGGAGTGGCTGCAGATTGCGGGATTCTTAAGGACAATGATGCCGGACGCATCGTGGACAAGGGACGAGGCCAACCGGATACGGAAGAAAGCGTATCGGTTCTTTCTCCGGGACGGATACTTGTGGAAGCACCCGAAGAAGAGGAACGGCATCCCGCTCCAAGTAGTGGCGACGAAGGAGGAACAGGAGGAATTGCTGAAGGCCTACCACGACAACCCCTGGGCTGGGCACCGTGGGACGTGGGCCACGTTCGAGAAGCTGAAGGGGAAGTACTGGTGGCCGGGACTGTACCGGGACGTGCATCGGTTCGTGACAACTTGTGAGAGTTGTCAAGTGCACTCCATAGTCCGACATCGGGACGAGCTTCACCCCACATACCCTCCGGCCATCCATTTCAAATGGATGGTAGATTTGGTGACGATGCCGATGGGCGTAGGACAGATGCGATATCTGGTGCTGGCTCGGGAGGACCTAACGAACCAGGTGGAAGGCCGAGCCCTGCAGAACAAAATGACCGCGACCGTGTGTCGGTTCCTGATCGAGGACGTGATATGCCAGTACGGGTGCGTCAGAAAGATCGTGGCTGACCGCGGGGAGTTGGAAGCCGAAGAGGCCGAGGAGCTGTTCAACCGATTAGGGGTCAAGCTCTCGCTCACCACAGCGTACAATCCGGAGGCAAACGGGAAGGTAGAGCACGGGCACGGGCCAATCGCTAGTCCAGGTTGGGAACTAGCCACGGCTGTTACCTTACGCCTTGTGGGCAGACCGGACAACGCACAGTTCGGTAACCGGGTTCATGCCGTCAGAGCTCATGTTCAGACAGAAGCTGATCATGCCGATGGAACGGACGATCTCCTCTTGGGCGACTTTAGACTGGAGTGACGAAATGAGTCGGGAAGAACTGCTAGCGGTGCGTATACGGCAGCTCGAGCGGAGGCCAGAGGACGTGGAACGAGCGGCGGAGAGACTTCGGGCGGGGAGGATGAAGAACAAAGCCCGGTTCGACCGGACGCACTGGCTCCGACCAAAGAAAATCGAGGAAGGCGACTGGGTGCTAGTCTACGACATCAGCCTCAACAACCAGCACTGAGCAACACGGAAGATCGCGAAGCGGTGGTTCGGGCCTTACGTGGTAACGAGCGCCAACGACAACGGAACGTATCACCTGGCGGAACTCGACGGTACGAGGATGGCGATGCCGGTAGTAGGGAAGCGGGTCAAAGCGTTCAAGAAACGCCACGACGACGAACCGGATCTAAGAGGCCTGGACAGCGAAGATGAACAATCCGAAACGGAGGGTGAACCGATGGACGAAGAAACGGAACCCAGACCGGTTTTCTCCAACCAGAAACCAATTTTGGCGCATACCGGTGGATGCGCGGTTAGGTGGGGGCGGATGTCATGAAGAAAACCATCCCCTGGCGCAATCGGTGAATAGCGCACATGAACCGGCCCTTCACGTGTGCGCTCTTAATGTATATAATAGAGAATTAGGTACAGAGAGAGATCCGGGGTAGTTAGATTCGGTAGGTAGGAAGTAAATGAGGGAGACGGCTCCTTTCTTGATGCTATAAAGGAGAGGGAGACACAGGGAGAAGGGATCGCGCATTCAGGAGGATGAAGTGTTGTCAGACCGGAACCGAACGCTTCTCCTCTGTCTGTTCTTTGTTGCTCTTCTCTGTAGGTTTCGGGAGGCTCGCGCTGCTTCGAGGAACGCCCGTGTGCTTCCGACAGCACCTCCATCCTATCCCCATTTCGTGCGCAGACGAACAAGCACCGGCATCTATTCGCCGGCTTGTTCGGTTGTAGCCGCTCGCGTGTTCTGCTGTGTACTTGTTATTCGTTAATATACAAACACTTGTTTCTTCCTGTCTCTGTGTCTATTCGCATCTTTTGTGTTGACGGGCTACGCCCCTGTGTTTCTTTGCTCATACGTGACCGGGCGTCTCTCTCCTTCTCTTTCCCCTTCTATCACCTGCTCTTCGGTTCAAGACCCCCGTGGTCCCGCCTTTCTACACGCACACGTGTAACAACACGACAACGTTTTGTACAAGCCTTGACAATATGGCTGACACAAGTAATGACAGTACTTGACCACTCATAAATGAGCCTACTACACTAACTCCCAACATTATTCCTTACGAGGAATATCTTCCCAACGGCCTCGCAGTTTTCACACTGATACGGCCATGTTATGCGTTCCGATTTACGCACCCAGTCTACGCACTAGGTTACGCATCATATTATGCACGAATGTTGAGCTTGTCTCTCAACACTCCCCCTCAAGCTCAACTTGAGGTTCCACCTACTCCGCCGGATCTACGCTCCAGTTCCTTCTGGCTTCACGCCTCACACGCGCTCCTCGACCTGTTCGATTCCACACGCCTCGACCCTTCCGGCCGGCTTGTCTGTTTATACAGCCCTTCTCAGCTTCCTTGTTGTTGCGGTGTTGGCGCTTCTTCTGCTGCCTTCTCTTCCACTTGGACCTTGGTTGATTCAGCGTATCCGAATTGTAAAAAGTAACGTGCGGAAGCAAGTATGAAGACCGAACAGAAGGAAGAAAACTCAGGTTTAATGGAGAGCTTGAGCTTACGCAGTATACGCGGGAGAGACAGAGAGAGTGAGAGAGAGAAAACACAAGAACTATATTTCAACAAAAGATCTTGATTCACTACTCTATACATATGTGTGTTCTATGAACACTTTTATACAAGTCCTCGTAGGACTGACCGAAGTACTGACCGTACTTCAATGCTCTCTAAGAGCTCCTACACTAACTCCCAAATATATTCCTCACGGAATATCTTTCCTAACGGCCTCCCGGTTTACGCACTCGGCCTAACCGATCGGTCCCAACCGATCCGGTCCTCGGCTTCTTCAGCCGATCCAGCCGATGTTGAGCTTGTCTCTCAACACTCCCCCTCAAGCTCAACTTGAGGCTCTTCGGGATCCTCGGGCTCACAGCTCCGTTTCCTCCTCGCTTCACACCTCGCTCGCGCTCCTCGACCTGTTCGACTCCGCGCGCTTCGACCCTTCCGGTCGGCTTGTCTGCTCATGCGGCCCTTATCAGCTCTTCTACTGTTGTGGTGTTGACGCCTCTCCTAATGCCTTTTCTTCCACTTGGGCCTCGGTTGATTTAGCGTATCTGAATCAAACATCCGAACCGACTCGGCAACCTCCGATCGGTTTTCGTTCTCGTCCGAGTTGGCTGTCTCCAACTCATCTTCGGTCTTCTCGCCCTCGGTGGCGTCATCTTCCCCATGCGTGGTTGGCTTCGGCTCTCTCCTCCGGCTGCTCCCCTTCTGTCCACTTTCGGACTTTTCCGCGGGTCCGTCCTCGTCTTCTTCAGCCGATCCGAAGTCGAACTCGACAACCGAGTCAACCGACTCGGTCTCGCGGCCTCCGCTCCTTTCTTGCTACTTTACTTGGTCGTTCGGGACTGTTCTCCCCCTCAAGTTTGGCACGTCGAGGTGACACAATCCGAGTGCACCTAAGAATTGCCGCAACTTGTCCAGACCAAGAGGCTTGGTGAAGATGTCGGCAGTCTGCCGATCTGTCGGAACGTACTGAAGTTCGACTTCACCGGAAAGGACACGCTCACGGACGAAATGGTAGTGCACCTCAATTTTCTTGGTCCGTGCGTGGAAGACGGGGTTCTTCGCGAGTTGGATGCTGCTGAGGTTGTCGCAGTAGATCGTCGTTTGATCGGACACCTCCTCTTGTCGGTCCTTAAGTAGCCGCTTCAAGCATATGGCTTCGCATGTCGCGACAGCCGCTCCTGGGTACTCAGCTTCGGTGCTCGACAGTGCAACTGTCGGTTGCATCTTACTGCTCCACGCGATCGCGGCACTCCCGAGGGAGAACGCGTATCCAGACGTGGATCGGTGATCAGCGGCGTTGCCAGCCCAATCATCATCGGTGTAGTCGACTAACTGCACGACTGCACCGGTCCGATATAGCAGTCCCCGGTCCTCAGTGCCGTTGACATACCGAAGTATGCGTTGCGCAAACTGAAGGTGCTCCTCGGTAGGTCGCGCCATGAACTGACTGATCACTCCGACCGGATAACTGAGGTCGGGTCGGGTGATGGTCAAGTATATGAGGCTTCCGACAATTTGTCGGAACCTCGTCGGGTCGCATACCTTTCCCGTATCGGGATGAAGCTTGACAGTTCTGTCCAGAGGAGTCGAGACGGACTTACAGTCGGCCATCCCGAATTTGAAGAGAATACTCAACACGTAATGACGTTGGCTGATCAATATGCCTTCGGGGGTACGGATCACTTCGATCCCAAGGAAGTAATGAAGGTCCCCCAGATCCTTCATGTCGAACGATGCCGCAAGCTAGAGCTTCACGCGGTGGATTTCGCTGAGGTCGGCGCCGATGATGACCAAGTCATCAACATATAGTAAAATACTAACCGGTTCGAGTCGACCTTTCCAAATGAACAAGGAAGAGTCCGATTTTGATGTGACGAAGCCCATCTGACGCAGTTCTTGCGTGATTTTCGCGTTTCAGACACGCGGGGCTTGCTTCAGTCCGTAAAGGGACTTCTTCAGTCGGCATACTGCCGAGGAGTTCATTCCGGAGTGAAATCCGGGGGGTTGTACCATGTACACTTGTTCCTCAAGGTCACCTTGCCGGAACGCATTCTTTACATCCATCTGATGTAGGTGCCACCCCTTCGCCGCAGCTACTGCAAGCAAAACACGGACGGTCGTCATTTTTGTGACCGGCGCAAACGTCTCATCGTAGTCGAAGCCTTGTTTCTGCGTGTAGCCCTTTGCCACTAGCCGAGCCTTGTACCGGTTGACCGAGCCATCGGTGTTGTACTTGACCTTGTACACCCACCTACACCCGATCGGTTTTACCCCTCTTGGTGCGTCAACCAGGTCCCAGGTCTCGTTCTCCGCCAATGCGTGCATCTCTTCCTCCATCGCGGCACACCAATTCGCGTCTTTAGCCGCTTCTGCGTAGCTCTCCGGCTCACGCACTTCCGCTACACGGGTCATGTACGCATAATGATGCGCCATGTACTCGTTGTATCCGAACCGCAAAATAGGATTCTTCTGGCAGGTAGATCGGCGTAATCTCACATTAGCTGATGTCGAGGCCTTCTCCGTCTCCACTACTCGCCGGCTTTTCATCGGACTGATCGTACCGACTCAGTCGTCCAATCGGTCCACTTAAACGGAGTGAAATTGGACTCTCTTCGTGGGTCTCGATTTCGGACTCATCCGGAGGCATCTCGGCCTCTCTGACCTCATCGTCAGAGCTCGAATTGGAGTCGGGGTTCGGAGTTGGGGACTGGTACCAGGACGCGGACTCTTCAAACACAACGTCGCGGCTGACACGCGCTTGTTTAGTGCGAGGGTTATAGCACTTATAACCCTTCTGCTCGTCTGAGTAACCAACCAACATGCATTTCTCGGCCTTTGCGTCCAGATTCCTCCTTTTCTCCTTCGGTACATGCACATACGCAATGCTACCGAACACCCTCAAGTGTCGCAAGCTCAGCTTCGTTCCGAAATATAGCTCCTGCGCTGACACTTTGTCTCCGATCCGGTTCTGGATGTATACTGCGGTCCTTACCGCCTCGGCCCAGTAGAACTTGGGCAAGCTCTTCTCCTCCAGCATTGCCCTTGCCGCTTCCACAATCGACCGATTCTTCCTCTCGGCCACGCCGTTCTGCTCCGGCGTGTATCTACAACTGAATTCACGCCGAATTCCCATTTGTTGTAGATAACCGTTGAATTGACCAGAAAAGTACTCTTTCCCACCATCCAACCGCAGGCACTGGATCTTTCGTCCCGTTTCCATTTCCACGAACCCTTTGAGGTCCCAGAAACAGTCAAAGACTTCGCTCTTCCTCTCAATGAGGTAGATCCACGTGTGCCGCGTGTGGTCGTCGATGAAGGAGACGAAATATCGGCTCCCGCCAAGACTAACGTTTTGTGCCGGCCCCTATACATCGGAGTGTATAAGGTCGAGCTTGTTCCGGCTCCGGTTTCGCTCGTTTGGGAAAGGAAGTCGGTGTTCCTTCCCGAGCTGGTAGGCTTCACAAATTTGTGCCTTTCGGCCACTAAATTTGGGCAATCCTAACACTACCTGTTTCGATTGCAGATCTTGAAGCCGCTGGTAGTTGACGTGGCCTATCCGCTTGTGCCACAAGTCGATGTCCGACTCGGATTTTTGTCCCTTCGCGAACATTGCGGTGCCGCCGTTAGTGGAATCGAGGATGAACATCCTCCCATCTCTGCGCCCTTGCGCAATCACACGGCCTTCTTCCTCAATGAAGCACCCGAGGTGTGTAAACCGAACCTCCATCCCTTGGTCGACGATCTGTCTAACCGAGACCAAGTTCTTCGTGATTGTCGGAACATGAAGCACGTTCATGAGTTTCCCTTTCTGCCCGACATGGCTAAGGGGAACTTCTCCGACATTCGCAATCGGATGCGGAGTGTCGTCTCCAATTGCGACTACTCCAGGTTGTATCGGTTTTTCAAGGTACGAGAACCACTCCTTATGACTCGTCATGTGGTTCGACGCGCCGGAGTCTACGTACCACACCTCGTCCGATCTCGGGGTGGTCCGTTTCATTGAGTTTTCTTCGTGTCTCGTCACGAAAACAAACCCTTCTCCGGGTCTCCCTGAGTCTTCAGCGTAGTGCGATCGCTGCCGATTTCCCTTGTCGGTATGTCCGGAGCCGTTTCCGGAACCGGTTCTCTCCGAATCGGCGCGCTTCTTCCAGCATTCTCTTTCCCTGTAGCCTTTCTTGCCACAGTACCAGCACTCCGCGATGGCCTTCCCTTGCCGGTTCTCATCGCTTCAACTCCCCCTGTTTCCGGAGGGTCCGGAGTTGCTATCGGCATCACTTCGGTGCCTTCTTCCTTGATCTCGTCGGCTGCCTCCATTGCGCGCCGACTCGCCTTGTCCTCCACGTCCACGGGGCCTATCTCTCTCCGTTTACAACATTCTGTTGTCGGTGTGCATGCCTATAGACGCACCCGCATGGTTCTTCTCTACCAGGAGCATTGACTGTAAGTCGAAAAAGGACGGCGTATTCTCCCGGGTACACACAGCCGTCCGGAACGCTCTGAACTTCGACACCAAACCTCCGAGACAGATCTGGACCATCTCGCTCTCCTCGATGTTCACCTCTATGGAGGCGAGGGAGTCGCAGATATCCTTGATCTTCGAGGTATAGTCCGCCACCGACAAGTCGCGTTGTCGTAGGTTGGTCAACTCCTGTCGGAGCTAAAGCTTCCTGGTTATGGTGCTCGCGGCGAAGATCTTCTTCAGATTTTCCCACGCACCCTTCGGCGTCTTTGCATCCCGAACATAGCTCAATAGCTGTTCGCCCACACATGACGCGAAGCAGTATAATACCCTGCTCACCGATTGCTCCCACGACGGGAAGTCTCTGTGTGTCGATTCGGGTGCCGCGTCATTAGCTCCTTCGACATAACTCCAGTAGCCGTGCCCGAGCAGGTACTGGTGCATCTTGTAAGACCAAGACGCGTAGTTGGTTCTGTCAAGCTTCTCTGTTGGAAGTGAGCTCGCCATGCCTCTATCCATCGTTCTTCTTGTTCTTCTTCGTCAAGCTGTGTTGGCTGCAGAGAGGTTCTCAACCCTCACACTCTGATACCATGTAAAAAGTAACGTGCGGAAGCAAGTATGAAGACCGAACAGAAGGAAGAAAACTCAGGTTTAATGGAGAGCTTGAGCTTACGCAGTATACGCGAGAGAGACAGAGAGAGTGAGAGAGAGAAAACACAAGAACTATATTTCAACAAAAGATCTCAATTCACTACTCTGTACATATGTGTGTTCAATTAACACTTTTATACAAGTCCTCGAAGGACTGACCGAAGTACTGACCGTACTTCAATGCTCTTTAAGAGCTCCTACACTAACTCCCAAATATATTCCTCACGGAATATCTTTCCTAACGGCCTCCCGGTTTACGCACTCGGCCTAACCGATCGGTCCCAACCGATCCGGTCCTCGGCTTCTTCAGTCGATCCAGCCGATGTTGAGCTTGTCTCTCAACACGAATCAAACATCCAAACCGACTCGGCTTCCTCCCATCGGTTTTCGCTCTCGTCCGAGTTGGTTCTCTCCAACTCATCTTCTGTCTTCTCGCCCTTGATGGCTTCGTCTCCCGCACGCTTGGTTGGCTTCGGCTCTTTCTTAAATATGTTTCTTGAGAGTCCATCAGGGCTATATTTGTAAATAGTTGAAAAGTCATATTAGTATAAATATGACTTAGGGCAAACTCAGTATTGAGTTGTTGTCATTCTTGTTGGCGCAAGATTAGAGCGCGCAACTGTGTACAGAGAGAGTGAGAGAGAGGAAGAGGTCGTTGCCTCTGTTGTAACCGCCTCCTGTGGCGAAGATAGAAAGCTCAAGGTCGTTGCTTCGGTGCTATACCATTTGTACATCTAACATAGTGATAGTTTGCAGTCTGTGGGCTGCCGTGGTTTTTTCCCTAGTTTGGGTTTTCCCACGTTAACATCCTGTGTTCTCTTCTCTCCATTGTGTCGTGCATTCATTCCCCGTTTTTCTGTGTTTTGATTCTAAGCTCGGTTGTGGCCGAGCGTTGTTCATCAGGAGCGTGTGTTCCTGTCAAACTGGTATCAAAGCGAAACGACACAAAAAATGGACGATTCATTGGGAGGCATGTTCAAGCTCATCGTCTCCAACTATTCGGTGTGGAAGTCGAAGATGAGGGACATGCTCGTGGTTAAAGATCTTTGGTTGCCGGTTCAGTTCGGGGACAAGAGACCGAACAAAATCGATACCATGATATGGGAGGTGATGCACATGAAGACAACGGCGTACATACGGTGTTTCATCGACATGAGTCTATACAAAAACTTCAATGAAGAGAGCAAGGCTCATGAGCTCTGGGAGAAGATCGACATAATGTTTCAAAACAAAAATGTTGTTCATTAGGTTTCAGTATTCCGGAAGCTCGTAAGACTCCGGTACCAAGATGGCTCCAGCATGGCGGAGCACATGAATGCCTTCCAGGGGCTGATACACCAAGCAACATCATTAGCAATACCTCTCGCCGATGAGGTACTAGCGCTACTCCTTCTCGGTTCCCTCCCAGATAGCTGGGAGACGTTGGTTGTCACTTTGGGCAACGCCGGGCCGGAAGGGAAACGGTTACCCCTAGCAAGAGTGAAGTCAAGCTTGCTAGATAAGGAGGCGCGTCGGAAAGATAAGGATACGAGCTCCGACTCCAAAGCCCTCCTTACCGAATCGGAACGCGGAAGACAAAGGAACCTTAGTCCCCAGAACCGGGAAGAGACAGGGACACAATCAAAGTCAAGGGGGAGGCCTACTTGCTTCAATTGCGGCAAGCCGGGACACTTCTAGAAAAACTGTCGGCACTTCCGAAAAGACAAGGAAACCGACAGTACCGATTCGAAGCGGACACCGGACCGGAACGGTAAAGACTGGAGGGGAACGGACCGGAAGGGAACGACAGAAATCGTGGCAAGGGAAGAAGAGTTGATGCTCATCACCGAGGAGAGTGAGATAAACCTTGTTGGCGACGAGATGACCTGGGTGGTCAACTCCGGCGCGTCGTTCCACCTTACCCCGGACCAGAAATGCTTCTCATCCTACTCGGCCGGTGATCACGGCTGTGTCCGGATGGGGAATGAAGGTACATGCCGAATTGTCGGCATAGGAGACGTGTGGTTGACAACACCTACCAGATGCAAGATGCTGCTGAAGGATGTCTGACACGTTCCGGAGGTTCGTCTGAACCTGATATCAGTCGGTTGGCTAGATGATGAAGGCTACACGGGTAGCATCCGGAACGGTGTTATGAAGTTCAGCAAAGGGAGCCTGATTGTGGCTCGGGCCTGGAAGGTAAACACAATGTATCTGATGAATGCCCGGTTATGTCCGGAGGAAGTGAACGTGGCATCCGACATCACCGGTGAGCTGTGGCACAAAAGGCTATGTCACATGAGTCAGAAGGGGATGAAGAGGCTTGCAGACGACAACCTCATTCCAGTGAAGAACGTGCACTTGGAGAAGTGCACTGATTGTCTGGCCGGTAAGCATAACCGGACCTCCTTCCGACCAAGGCCACCGATGAGATGTAATGCACCACTAGAGTTGGTGCATACTGATGTGTGTCAAGTGGACACGAAGTCACATGCAGGATCGTAGTACTTCGTGACGTTCATAGATGACCATAGTCGGAAGCTGTGGGCCACACCGTTGAAGACGAAGGATCAAGTGCTATCCGTCTTCAAAGAGCTCCACGCGAGAGTGGAAAGAGAAACCGGCTGGAAGCTTAAGGTGGTTCGAGCAGATAACGGAGGTGAATACCGGGGGCAGTTTGAGGAGTACTGTCACTTGAAGGGAATGTGGCTCGAATTTACCGTGCCGAAGACGCCGGAACTAAACGGGTTGGCCGAGAGAATGAACCAGACCATAATGGAAAGGGTCCGGAGTATGATGGCGCATGCAAAACTACCCAAGAAATTTTGGGCTGAGGCACTGTCGACAGCGACATATGTGATAAACAGATCACCGTCGATACCCTTGGATGGAGACACGCCACAGAGAGTCTGGACCGGTAAGGAAGTGTCCTACCGGCATCTGAAGGTATTCGGGTGTCTCGTGTACGTGCATGTAGCTAAGGACCGGAGAGGAAAGTTGATCCAAAAATCCAGCCATGCATATTCCTCGGTTATGGTGACGATGAGTTCGGCTACCGAGTGTGGCACCTAGTCGACAAGAAGGTATTCTGGAGTCGAGATATTATCTTCATGGAGGACAAGACGCTCGCCGACTGGGAGTCAGAGAAGAAGATAATGAACTTCGAGTCGACCGGTAAGGATCAATTCTACGATGAGCAAACCCAACCGGCAAGACACCGGTTAGCACTCGAGGAACCAGCCGGTTACGGTGAGGATACCAAACTGGCAGAAGAAGAAGCTGAGGAAGCTGAAACCGGAACCGGCCAAGACCCCGAATCGGATTCAGATGAAGATCAAATAGTGGAGTTGATTGCCGAAGGCCAAAGACGGAGATATCCTCTCAAAGAGAGAAGGGGCCCCCGAAGATTTCCGGATTCAGAGCATGTGTTGCTGACCGATGAGGGAGAGCTAGAAAGCTTCGAAGAAGCGAAGGATGACACCCACAACCGCAAATGGTTAAGTGCCATGCAGGATGAGATGGATTCCCTGCATGAGAACCATACGTATGAATTGGTGGAGTTGCCAAAAGGAAAGCTGGCACTCCGAAATAAGTGGGTGTACAAGTTGAAACTGGGAGATGCCAGCAACCCCCCGAGATACAAAGCCAGGATCATGGTGAACGAGTTCCAGCAGAAGAAGGGCGTGGTGAACGGGTTCCAGCAGCTGGACGTGAAGACGGCATTCCTTCACGGTGACCTCAAAGAGGAGATCTACATGCAACAACTTGAAGGATTCGTGGAGAAAGGGAAGGAGCACCTGGTATGCCGGTTGAAGAAGAGCCTGTACAGACTGAAGTAGGCACCCCGACAATGGTACCGGAAGTTCGACTCCTTCATGACCAATCAAGGGTACCACAAGACACAGGCTGATCACTGCGTGTTTGTGAAGAAGTTCTGTACGTGGATGACATGTTGATTGTCGAACGGAACCAAGCCAAAATTCGGATGCTGAAGAAGGCTCTCAACCGAACTTTCGCAATGAAAGACTTGGGTCCGGCAAGACAGATGCTGGGGATGCATATCATCCGGAACCGGCCAACGAAGCGATTGTGGCTGTGACAGGAGAAGTACGTGACAAAGTTGCTTCACCGGGTCAACATGTTAGAAGCGAAACCAGTCGGATCGACACTTCCGGCAAACTGCAGGTTATCTGGTAAGAAAAGCCCAAAGACGAAAGCAGAGAAGGTGGATATGATGAAGGTTCCATATGCCTCTGCCATCGGGAGCTTAATGTACACAATGGTGTGTACCTGACCGGATATAGGATACGCAGTCGGAGTGGTGAGCCAGTTTATGAGCAATCTCGGCAAGGAGCACTGGAACGCGGTCAAATGGATACTCCGGTACTTGAAGGGCACTTCAAATATGTGTCTCCGATTCGGCTCCGGTAAACCTCAACTTGACGGTTTTACCGATTCGGACATGTCGGCTGATGTGGATACCAGCCGGTCTACATCCGAGTATGTAATGACATATGCAGGGGGAGTGTTGCCGTTTAGGAACACGGTCCGTGGTCAGTCCTTCGACCTAGACCTCAAAGTGGGTGTGGAACAACAAACAAGTGGTTAAGCGTAATGCGTAAGGGTAGAACCCCTGTAACCTATCAGCGTATAAGGGAAGACGGCTACAACCGAATCCCTATTAACGGTTACACTTACGTACTACAACGCTTAAGTATTCAAGACACCCACACTGAACTAGTTGTAGCTATACACAGAGAATCATAGAAGATAGGATTCTATTATAAGCCATTTCTTTACATTCCCCAAAATTACACGCCCTCCATCAGAGGTTTTCTACCCTTTATATATGCAGGGTCTAATTAGCCGTTCACGCTTCCTGCATGAACCGTTACATGCGTTATGCTCTTATATAATTTCTTACTCCTACGCTTTTGTCCGTCGGTTACTATTCCAGCGGACAACACTTGACACGCCTGTGGGACAGTGCCTTTGCAAACCCATCCCTTAATCTTCTTCCAAAATGGCCCAGATGTTCGGCTCTGCTGTGGTGTCCTTGTCCGGAGGTGATGTAGGGCCCGTAGGTGCATCGTGGTGTGGCTCCTCTATTTGGTCGGGCTGGTTTCTCCCGGAGTCACCGTCGTCGTGGCCCGTAGGTGCATCGTGGCGTGGCTCCTCTATTTGGTCCGGGTATAGTGGGCTCTTCTTGAGTTAGTGGGTTGGGCTCCGTCGTTGTCGTGCTTGCAGTCGGCTGCGACTTTGCCTCCATTGTTACGTCCTCCGTGGTGTTGGCCGTTTTTGTATGTTCCTGGGAGTGGGGCGGAGATTCCGCCTGGTTCGCACCGTTCTCCGCGTGGTCTAATGATAGTGTGGGCCCATGCGGCTGGACCTCTTGTTGGGTAGTGGTTTCGCTGTCTGGTCCTGTGGGGAACTCCGCTCGTCGGTCCCCACTATTCTTCCTCGTTGTCATCTCTGGTGATCAGGCTTGAGGTTCCTCTTCTTCGGCTGAGGCCGGAAGTGGTGACGCGTTGGATTCCTCGTTTGTGCGCGTGTTGCTGGCTTGCGTGATCTGGTGAAATAGTTCCTCCTGACTTTCACCAAAATCATCCAAGAGTTGTGCGAGTTCTTCGGAGTGTTGGTCTGCTAGTGCATGATAGTCTTCCCATACGGTCGCAATGCTCTCCTCATTTAGTTTATAGAAACCTCGACCTTCTTTTCGCCGGTTCTCTCAGTCCGCATGATACGCGTCCAATTCAGTTGCTTGGGTTGCCCATGCCATCCATCCTTCCATCCTTTGTCCAGTGTCGTTTTCAATTGCGCTGTGAACCTCTCCCGATTTGTTTGGAAAAAGATCCGCACGTTATCTGTGATGGCCTGGCAACAGTTGCGTGCGTCTTCCATCGACTTTTGGAGATTTGCGATTTCCTGTTGTTTAACGGCTACCGCCTCCTCATACGTGGCCTTCAGGCCCGCCCACAGTTGGGATTCCTTTGCATGTTGTTCTTCTAATTTCCCCATCTCATTTTTTAGGCGGATTTCGAGCTAATGCCTTCTTTGTTGTTCGACCACCAAATGCTCATCGAACCATACCTTCTTTTTTTCTAATAAGGCGCGAAGTCCTGCTATTGCCACCTCCGATTTCTTCGCGTCCTCTCGTAATTGTGCGTTGTTGTCCTTTGTCCGAATGTGTTGAGCTACCTCCGTAGCTAGTTTCTCTTCGAGATTTTTTACTGCCTTCCGTCCGTTAGCCCGTATCACATTTTCTCTGTCTGAGGATTGGCGTAGTTCTGCTCGAAGACGGTCAATTTCGGATTCTACTAGCTGCACGAACCTTTTTGCTTTTGAGGCGATGGCGGTCTAAGCCTCGATTTCTTCTTTTAGAGCGTCGATGACATGGTTCGGTGGCGGGGTTGTGTGTTGCGCCGTAGTCACGTGAGCTTCCAACTCCGCAATGCGTGCGTTAGCTTTCTGCAGTTCGGCTTCGGTCAGTTTAACCTTCTTCTAGACATTCTTATTTTTTATGGCCATCTCCTTGGCGCCCGTGCGGACCTTTGCCAGTTCCCGATGGACTTCGACTAGGGCCGTGTTTAAGGGCAGTATCTCCATCCCCACTCGCTATACCCCGGCGTTCCTCTATCTGCCGACCCTGGCTAGCCGATCCTCATCGTCGCTCTCCGTTGTTTGTGTTAGGGTGCGCTCGATCATCTGGCGTTCCGCATGCTCCTCGGCCATTCGTTGGGCGGCTTTGACCTGTTTTGTTGTGAGGAACTCCATGAGCTCAAAAGAAGTACCGAACTGCAAAAGGGCGCTGAACTCGTGGGCCATATCTGGGATATCCGGATATGCCAAAACCTTGCTTTCCGCCGTCAATACGGCTTTCCCTCGTTGGGACTGAGTCATAATAATCGGTCGTGGCTCCCGGATGATTTCGAAGGTGGTATTCGGTTCCGCCACTGCGGCGCCTTCGTCTTCGGTCAGTGTCTCCATTGCAGTGGGGGCGTTTTTTACCAACCCTTGCCCATCTTTCCTGTCCAATCTGCGCCATTTTGGTCTAGGGCTTTCCCGTTGTGTTTCGGTGTCTGGTTCTGGGGCTGCTTCCATGGATCGTCTCGGTTGTTCCTCCTGCGTTGTCCGTGTGTCCGGCTGGTCAGTAGGAGGTGTTGTCCTTGGGTCTAGCTAGGCCGGTTGGGGTTCCTCTTCCCACTCTGGGACCGATAACTCTGCTAACCTGCATTTCGCGGATCGGGGCGGGGTCGTGGGTTGGCTGGGCTGCGGTGCTGGCAGACCTTGGGGTGGAAATAGTACCGTAAGGTATTGTTGGATGATTGGCCTGAGCTTTTTGCCTGCTTGGTACGCATGCAAGCCTTCCAAGTCGACGGCACGCCTTTCAAAGGTATCGATAATGATGCCCGCTTTCTGCTTAGGCATCCCGTATGTATGCATTGACATCTACGCAGCCGACTTCTAGCAGGAACTTGGCAACTTCACGGAAGAAGGGATCCGGAATCTGTTTTGTTCTATAGGCCTTGGCGGAGGAGGAATATGGCCCAAAATACCGCTGCAGCGCCTCTGCAAGAGGTATTTCGAAATGTCTTTCGCCTAGTGAGGATAGGTCCAACTTCTTCCAGATGGAAGAGTTGGTGACCAGAGATGCCTCTGCGACCCGGATGTAACCATCCAGGAGTTTCTCCACGAGCCATCGGCGTAGAGCAGTAGAGATGAAGATCGGCATCGCTAGAGTAGGTTCGTGGGGAGGAGACGAGTGGTTATGGTGAGTTGGAGCTCTGAGATAGGATGGGGAAGAAGGTGAGGAGGAGGAGCGATGGGAGCGCTGATAGCTAGAAGATGGGTTTCTGCTTTGTGTAGAAAACCTTCTGTTTCCTTCTTTTTGTGACTTAGGGTTCATTGGGCGGTGAGCCATCGTGGTGCCGCGTGTTCTTCTTCAAAATGGTTTGTAATGTCTTGTTCGTGGATTCTGCTATTTTCATTGACGGTTTTCTTCAAAATGGTCTGTAATGTCTTGTTCGTGGATTTTGCTAATCCATTCGCCTGTGGATAATATGGCGTGCTCTTCTTGTGGACTATGGCGTAATGATGTGTTAGTTCCTGAACCACCGTATTGATAAAGTGACTCCCTTGGTCACTGATGAGCTCAATCAGACAGCCGAACTGGCACCAGATGTGTTCGTAAAGGAATTTGGCTATGACGGCCGCCATATTTTCACGTACTGCCTTTGCTTCTACCCATTTGGTGCAGTAATCCGTGGCTACCAATATGTATTTTTTGCCCGTACGGGCCGCCGCTGGTGTGAAGGCCCCTACAAAATCCAATCCCCACTTTTGGAAGGGGTCTAGTAGTAATACGGGCCGGTGTGGCATCCTTGCGTCCTCCGCGGGCTGACCCATCCGCTGACACAAATCACACTTTCTACAATACTCGGATGCGTCCTTCTGCGTTGTTGGCCACCATAAGCCCGCCTGCCATACTTTCTGGGTTGTTACGTCGCCCGCGTAATGGCCGCCTGTCGTGCCGCAGTGTGCCTCCCGTAAAACTGCTTCCTTCTCATCCTAACGGACCCCACGTCGCCAAATGTCGTCACTTCCTTTGTGATATAAAACGCCTTCGACGAGGCAGAAGTGACGTCTTCGGACGGCTAGTCGTTTCTTCTCGTCCGTGCATAATTGTGGTGGAGGCAGTCCTGTAGTTAAAAAGTACGTCATTTCCATAAGCCATCGGTCCGGAAAGGTGGATTTCGTTTTTTCTGCAAGTGTCGCTACTCGCAAGATGTCGGCATCCAGAAAATCGTCGTCATCTTTTTGTACTGTTTCTCCATTCTCGAGTCTGCTCAAAAAATCCGCTACTGCGTGTTGCGTCCCTGGTCGGTGCTGAATTACGAAATCGAATTCCTGGAGCAGCAGCATCCACCGCGCCAATTTCCCTGTCAAGGCTTGTTTCTCCACCAAATACAATAATGTCGAATGATCCACGTGGAACGTGAATTTCCTTCCTAATAAATAGTGTCGGAATTTATTGATGTTATATATCATCCCTAGCGCCTCCTGCTCAGTTTTGGAATAGTTACGCTCTGCTGCTGACAATTTACGACTCGCGTAGTATACTGGCCTATACCAGTTTGGTTCGGTGAGATGCATTAGTGCGCTTCCTATTGCTATGTCTGAGGTGTCGACGAACACGTAAAATGGCTTTGCCCAAACTGGTGGTTGTACGACGGGAGCCTGTGTGAGCATTATCTTAAGTGCCTCATAGGCCTTATCCTCCGTTGCAGTCCATTGGAAAGGAGTCCAATGAACGACAGCGTGTAGCAGCATGGCAAAGTCCGCCAAATACCGTATCATCCGACTATGCCACCGTATTTGTCCTAAAAACCGGCTAAGAGATTTGGCGTTTGTTGGAGTTTTGGCTCGCGTAATCGTGGAGATCTTGTTTGTGTCAACCGTTATTCCCTCTTTGCTGACTATGTGGCCTAGGAGAGTCCCGCTGGTCACGCCGAAGGCACATTTCGCGGGATTCAGGCTTAAGCGAGCGGTGCGGCAACGTTCCAGGCACAGTCATAAGTGCGTAAAATGGTCTATTGTTTCCCCATATACCGCACAGTCGTCTAGAAAAACTTGCATGAACGTCGTAATGTATTCCCCAAATATCTCCATAATCGTTCGTTGAAATGTTGCCGGCACTGTCTTTAGTCCGAACATCATGACGACTGCCACATAGACTCCCCAATCCGTGACAAACGCCGTCTTCTCCTGGTCCTCGGGGTGCATGCGTACCTGGTTATAGCCACTGAAGCCATCTAAGAAACTGTACATCTCATGGCCTGCGATGGCGTCCAGCACGCTATCGGTGAAGGGTAAGGGAAATGCATCCGTAATGGTTACGGCGTTTAATTTCCGGTAATCTACGCATACCCGTATTCTGCCGTTTTTCTTTGGGACGACCACTATCGGGCTTAGCCATGTCTCTTGTTTAACTGGTCGTATGAACCCCGCCTTTAGTAGCTTGTCAATTTCTTCTTTCACGCGGGTCGCGTAATTGGGGTTCATGCGGTAGTGGCGCTGCTGGACGAGTTTCGCGTTAGTTGCTAAATTGATCTTATGCTAATAGAACTTGGGATCTAACCCCTTCATGTCCTCATGAGCCCAAGCCAACACATCTTTATATTCCGTGAGTAGTGTGATCATCGTGATTCTCTGGTCCGGCCTTAATTCCTTTGCGATGGAGAGGAACCGAGGCTCCGATTCCGTACCCACATTTACTTCTTTGAGAGCGGAAGCAGTGACTCGTCGTGAAATCTCCATTTCCCTTTCGAATGCCACCCGTGCTCTGCTAAGTTCCAATATGGACTCTGGGTTTGGTTCGTAAGGCTCGTTGTGGGGAACAATGGTCGTGGCAAATTTGGTCGTGGTTGCTATGACATCTATTTAGAACTGCGGAATAATCCTAGGGTGTTCGTCGAGGTACGCCTCCAATTCTGCATCCTCCACCCCAACCAGCATATTTATGTCCTCCGCGTATAACGGTGTTATACCCTTAGGTTGCGGCGTGCTGCCTTCCGTAGGTACACGAACCTTGGTGCGTCAATGCCGGAAACTGATACACTCGTGTTGCCAGCTCTGCATGATATTTGTTGTCTGAAGCCATGGTCTGCCCAGAAGCACTGGGTACGCTCCTGGGGCCTCCAAAGCGAGGACGACCGCCGAGATGTCAAAGCGGTGTCCGCCCACGATGATGCCTATTTTGCAAATTAACCCCAACGGTCGCACTGAGCGGGTATCTGCCATGCGGAGCCAGAATGGACACGCCTCCCATTCGGAAATGCCTAACTGCTCGCAAGTTTTCGCGCTAATTACATTGACGCTTGAGCCGCCGTCGATTACGCATCTAGGAACTTCCTGTCCGTGCAATATTACTGTAATAGCCGGGTTGTGCTGATCCACCACCGGTGGTCCATCGCTGACGTCTGTTAGGTTTGTGGCGACGCTTGCCCCGGGTATGCCCGCCCACCGCCTGTGCTTCCATTGTCTAGTGGAAACGTGGAACTAACTGTAGCAGTTTTTCCATGGTTAACGTTATTTCACAGCCTGCTAACACCTGCCAAATGGGGTCCAAACCCGGTGTTTCGTTCTCTGTTCACTCCATTGTGTTCGCAGACTCCTGCCGCATACGTTCCGTATTGGTCGTGTTTGCTTTTTCCACCCACGCTTGTGCTTGTCGGCGTACCTCGTCTTGCGCAGCCCAATCCACTGTTTTTGTTTGCTGGCGTGTCGTGACTTGTTGCACCTCCGCCGTAATCGTATTGACAGCGGGCCCCTTTCCCTTGCGTGCTGGACATTGCGTGGCATAATGTCCGGGTTGCTGACAAATAAAACAATGGATGCTTGATTCTCCCTTCTCGGCTCCAGGTGGTGTGTGCCGCTCTCCGGGTGCTACTTGCCCCGTTTGTTTGTCGGTCGTTGATTTTCGTAGCGCCGACCCCCTTTGGCGTAACATGGATGTCCACTATAATCCTTGTCCTTTGGGTCGTTCTCCTCGGAATCATTGTGATTCCGGCGATTCCGGTTGTACTGGTCCTCTCGCGGGTTGTGATCCTTATACCGGGGTCGGTCTTCTTGCCTCCTTTGTTCAGCCCGGTGCGGTTGACGTTGTGTGTCCATGCTACGGACTGTGGGAGTGGCTCTATTTAACATATTGTACTCGCATTGATCGACTGTGTGAGGCTTCAAGTGGCAGATTGGGCAATGGATTCGCATATTGCACTCCACTGTGGAATGCCCCAAGTTCAAGCAAATCGTGCACTGGATTGCCTGACGAAATTGGCGTTCCTCATCCTGAGGTAACGCTTGTTGTAAGGACAACATAGAAAACCTTTCCTCCTCCTCATCCAACTCGAACTGTAACGCTCGTTCAATTACCATATTCGCCGTTTCCCCTTTCACGCTATTGTTGTTGAGCGTTGCCCGGATGGGCCGGCGTAAGGCTGCCAGAAATGTTTCCCGAGCCTCTACCCCCGCGGGGCTTCATTCCAGTTTCCGTCGTAAATTTTGAAAACGTAAGCTGAAGTCCGCTATCGTCTCGGTCGGTAGTTGCTTAATTGTATAAAACTGCCCGAGAATCTCGCGTTGTGGAACCCTCCGATGGAAGAATCACAAGAAAGCGGACTGTAGTTGATCGAAGGTTGTTATGGCTGGTAAATCCATCTGTGAATGCCAAAACGCTGCACGCCCATCTAGTGTTAATCCGAACTCCATCATTTTCGACTGGTGTGCCACCGTCTCGAAGAGATTCTACGCCATGTGGTTTGCATTCCAAACATTCAGGAACATGCGAATATGCGTTGCGGCGTCGGTTTCGCCGTTAAAGAGGGGGTAGGCAAAGGCCATAGTGGGAGCTACGGCGGATCGGGAAAGACCACCGGGTGGCTGTGGTGAGCGTGGTCCCCGCGTCTCATCGAGGTATTTGGGGAGCGAAGAATCCCGTTTGCACTCACGGTAGGTAGTACTGAGGTCGTTGAGGCGCAGCCTTTGCCGTGCGCGTTCTTCTGCCTGGCGTGTGATGGACCTTGTTATTGGCCGGTCTTGTCGTGTTGGTTCTCTGGGTCATCTGCGGCTAAACATCCATTTGTTGTTGCTCGTTTGTGAGGAAACACAGATCACCAAGCGTACCAAAAGTGTTGTCGTTTAGGAACACGGTCTGTGGTCAGTCCTTCGACCTAGACCTCAAAGTGGGTGTGGAACAACGAACAGGTGGTTAAGCGTAATGCGTAAGGGTAGAACCCCTGTAACCTATCAGCGTATAAGGGAAGACGGCTACAACCGAATCCCTATTAAGGGTTACACTTACGTACTACAACGCTTAAGTATTCAAGACACCCACACTGAACTAGCCGTAGCTATACATAGAAAATCAGAGAAGATAGGATTCTATTATAAGGCGTTTCTTTACATTCCCCAAAATTACACGCCCTCCATCAGAGGTTTTCAGCCCTTTATATATGCAGGGTCTAATTAGTCGCTCACGCTTCCTTCGTGAACCGTTACATGCGTTATCCTCTTATATAATTTCTTACTCCTACGCTTTTGTCCGTCGGTTACTATTCCGGCAGACAACAGGGAGTTGTTTCGTGGCAGTCGAGGCTGCATGAGACGGTTGCGTTGTCAATCACGGAGGCGGAGTACATGGCGGTTGTGGAAGCTGGCAAGGAAATACTATGGATGAAGGACTTCATCGGAGAGCTCGGTATCCGGCAAGATGAATACCGGCTCTTTTGCGACAGTCAAAGTGCCATCCACCTTGCTAAGAATGTGGCCTACCATTCCCGGATGAAGCATATCCAGCGAAGGTATCACTGGATCCAGGAAAGAGTAAATAACCAGGAGTTCGCGCTGACGAAGATCCACACAGCCGAGAACGGGTCAGATATGTTGTCCAAAGTACTGATACCCGACATACGGATGCATGCCGGAAGCGGATCAGACTAGTAAGACATCCCATGCCAGAGTGAAGGGGGAGTTTGTTAGGAAACAGGTCCCTCCGGATGGGAAGTGAGAAGAACAGTACTAACGAAACCGGATGTGGAGTACCCGGCACCGGAAGACCCGGTGAGAACCGGATGGTGAAGGCCTGGTGAGAAGTGCTTACCGGATGAAGGGACATATTCATAAATATGTTTCTTGAGAGTCCGTCGGGGCTATATTTGTAAATAGCCGAAAAGTCATATTAGTATAAATATGACTTAGGGCAAACTCAGTATTGAGTTGTTGTCCTTCTTGTTGGCGCAAGATTAGAGCGTGCAACTGTGTACAGAGAGAGTGAGAGAGAGGAAGAGGTTGTTGCCTCTGTTGTAACCACCGCCTATGGCGAATATAGAAAGCTCGAGGTCATTGCTTCGGTGCTATACCATTTGTACATTTTGACATAGTGATAGTTTGCAGTCTGTGGGCTGCCGTGGTTTTTTCCCTAGTTTGGGTTTTCCCACGTTAACATCCTGTGTTCTCTTCTCTCCATTGTGTCGTGCATTCATTCCCCGTTTTTCTATGTTTTGATTCTAAGCTCGGTTGTGGCCGAGCGTTGTTCATCGGGAGCGTGTGTTCCTGTCAAAGGTGACGCAACCCAAGCGCACCCGAGAATTGCTGCAACTTGTCCAAACAAAGAGGCTTGGTGAAGATGTCGGTGTTCTGCCGATCCGTCAGAACATACTGAAGTTTGACTTCACTAGAGAGGACACGCTCACGGACGAAATGGTAGTGCACCTCAATGTGCTTAGTTCGGGCGTGGAAGATGGGGTTCTTAGCTAGCTGGATGTTGATGAGGTTGTCGCAGTAGATTGTCATTGGATCGGTTACCTCCACTTGCAAATCCTTAAGTAGCCGCTTCAACCATATGGCTTTGCATGTCGCGATAGCCACTCCTCTATATTCGGCTTCAGTGCTCGACACCGCAACTATCCGCTGCTCCTTGCTACTCCACGTGATCACGGCACTCCCAAGAGAGAACGCAAAACTGAACGTGGATCGGCGATTGTCGGCGTTTCCGGCCCAATCAGCATCGGTGTAACTGACCAACTGCGCGGCAGTATCGGTCTGATATAGTAGCCCCCAGTCCTTAGTGCCACTAACGTACCGGAGTATGTGTTGTGCGCACTGAAGGTGCTCCTCGGTCGTTTGCACAATGAACTGACTAATCACCCTGACCGGGTAGCTGAGATCTGGTCGAGTGATGGTCAAGTATATAAGACTTCCGACTATCTGTCGGAACCTCATCCGATCGCATACCTTCCTGGAATCGGGATGAAGCTTGACGGTTCTATCCAGAGGAGTCGAGACGGACTTACAGTCGGCCATCCCGAATTTGAAGAGCATACTTAGCACGTAATTCCGTTGGTTGATCAGTATGCCTTCGGGGGTGCGCATCACTTCGATCCTGAGGAAGTAATGAAGGTCCCCCAAATCCTTCATGTCGAATGATGTCGCAAGTTGGAGCTTCACGTGGTCAATCTCACCTAGGTCGGCGCCAGTGATGACCAAGTCATCAATATAAAGTAAAATGCTAACCGGCCCGAGTTGACCTTTCCAGATGAACAGTGAGGAATCCGATGTTGACGTCGCAAAGCCCAACCAACGCAATCATTGCGTCATCTTCACGTTCCAGGCACGCGGGGCTTGCTTTAGTCCATAAAGGGACTTCTTCAATCGGCACACCGCCGAAGTGTTCGTTCCAGAGTGAAATCCGGGGGGTTGTACCATGTACACCTGTTCCTCAAGCTCACCTTGTAGGAACGCATTCTTTACATTCGTCTGATGTAAGTGCCACCCCTTTGCCGCAGCTACCGCGAGCAAAACACGGATAGTCGTCATCTTCGCGACTGGCGCAAACGTCTCATCGTAGTCGATGTCGTGTTTCTGCGCATAAGCTTTCGCTACTAACCGGGCCTTGTATCGGTTGACCGAGCCGTCGGTGTTGTACTTGACCTTGTACACCCACCTACATCCAATCAGATTCACACCCTTCGGTGCGTCAACTAGGTCCCAGGTTTCATTCTCCGCCAATGCGCGCATCTCTTCCTACAGTGCGGCACGCCAATTCGCGACTTTCGCCGCTTCTGTGTAGGTCTCCGACTCACGCACTTCCGCTACACAGGTCATGTACGCATAGTGATGCGCCATGTACTCGTTGTATCCGAACCGCATAACAAGGTTCTTCTGGCGGGTAGATCAGCGTATTTGTTCATTAGCTGATGTTGAGGCTTTCTTAACCCTAAACTTCCCTCAGAGTCGGACTCACGTCAATCCGATTCATTCCTTTCCGTGTCGTAATGTGACACCTTGTTCTTCCCTTTATCCTTGCGCGTAAGCCGACTCTTCATCGGACTGGTCGAACCGACTCAGTCGTCCATCCGGTTCGCTTAACCGAAACGAAATCGGACTCTCTTCCCAAGTTCTGATTTCAGGCTCATCTAGAGGCATCTCGGCCTCGCTAACCTCATCGTCAGAACACGGATTGGAGGTGAGGTCCAGAGTCGGAGGCCAGTACCAGGACGCGGACTCGTCAAACACAACATCGCGGCTCACGCGCGCTTGTTTGGTGTGAGGGTTATAACACTTATAACCCTTCTGCTCGTCGAAATAGCCGACCAAGATACACTTCTCGGCTTTCGCGTCCAACTTCCTCCGTTTCTCTTTCGGTACATGCACATATGCAATGCTACCGAAGACTCTCAAGTGTCGTAGATTCGGCTTCGTTCCGAAGTATAGCTCATGCGCCGACACCTTTTCTCCAATCCGATTCTGGATATAGACCGCGGTTCGTACCGCCTCGACCCAATAGAACTTGGGCAAGCTCTTCTCCTCCAGCATTGCCTACGCCACTTCCACAACCGACCAATTCTTCCTCTCGGCCACGCCGTTTTGCTCTGGCGTGTATCTACAAGAGAATTCGCGTTGAATTCCCATCTGTTCCAGATAGCCGTTAAATTGACCGGAAAAGTACTCTTTTCCACCATCCGATTGCAAGCACTTGATCTTTCGTCCTATTTCTGTTTCCACGAACCCTTTGAGGTCCCGGAAACAGTCGAAGACTTCACTCTTCTTCTCGACGAGGTACATCCACGTGTGCCGCGTATAGTCGTCGATGAAGGAGACAAAATATCGACTCCCGCCAAGACTAACGTTCTGTGCCAGCCCCCATACATCGGAATGTATTAGGTCAAGCTTGTTCCGGCTCCGGTTACGCTCATTTGGGAAAGGAAGTCGGTGTTGCTTGCCTAGCTGGCAAGCTTCACAAATTTGTGCCTTCTGGCCACTAAATTTGGGCAATCCGAACACAACTTGTTTCGATTGCAGGTCCTAACGCCATTATAGTTGATGTGGCCTATCCGCTTGTGCCATAAGTCGATATCTAACTCGACTTTTTGTCCTTTTGTGAACTGTAAAAAGTAACCTGCGGAAGCAAGTATGAAGACCGAATAGAAGGAAGAAAACTCAGGTTTAATAGAGAGCTTGAGCGTACGGAGTATACGCGGGAGAGACAGAGAGAGTGAGAGAGAGAAAACACAAGAACTATATTCAACAAAAGATCTCGATTCACGACTCTATACATATGTGTGTTCCATGAACACTTTTATACAAGTCCTCGAAGGACTGACTGAAGTACTGACCGTACTTCAATGCTCTTTAAGAGCTCCTACACTAACTCCCAAATATATTCCTCACGGAATATCTTTCCTAACGGCCTCCCGGTTTACGCACTCGGCCTAACCGATCGGTCCCAACCGATCCGGTCCTCGGCTTCTTCAGCCGATCCGGCCGATGTTGAGCTTGTCTCTCAACACGAACATTGCGGTGCCACCGTCTCTGCGCCCTTGCGCAATAACTCGGCCTTCTTTCTCGATAAAGCACCCGAGATGCGTGAACCGGACTTGCATCCCCTGGTCAACGATCTGCCCGACCGACACTAGATTCTTCGTGATTGTCAGGACGTGTAACACGCTCATGAGTTTCCCTTTCTGCCCGACATGGCTCAGGGGAACTTCACCAACATTCGCGATCGGATGCGGAGTGTTGTCTCCGGTTGCGACTACTCCTGGTGGCATCCATTTTTTCCAGGTACGAGAACCACTCCTTGTGGCATGTCATGTGATTTGACGTTGTCGTGAAGATTTTCGTCCATAGGCGGAAACCGGGGTGGAAAGGACAAGTCGGTGGTGTGCAACATGTGCACACGTGTACTAGGAAATGGTGTATAGAAATAAGAGGGGAAATTCTGTCCCACATTGTAAGGTCCCTCCCTCCTTGGGCTATAAAAGGAAGGGAGGGGTCACTTATGAAGGGTTTCCTATTTTGCGTATGAAAGGTATACCACTTAGTGTAGAGTGCTTAGATACCTCATCCTCTTCGGATCGACTTAAGCGATAAGGACGTATACTTATTGGTGCAACGCCAGGTACAATATCTATACGATGGTCTATATTACGTTTAGGAGGTAACCCATCTGGTAGTTCACTCAGAAAAACATCACGAAAATCATTGAAGATTTCATCAAGTTGTTGTTGTTCAACATATGTTAAGTGAACCGAGACATTATCGATATTGTAAACGTGAATGTCCGGATCAAGTGCACAATAAAATAGAGTAGAACAAGACAACTTGGATATTGATGGCCATGAGGAAACAATCGAGAGAGATTGTTTTTTGACACATTGAATAAAATGAGTACAGTCATTCAGTACAAATGTAATTGAATGATGAACCCAATCAATAGATAAAGAAGAGCTTTTATTATAGAACCAGGAATAACCCAGTATTACATCGGTGGTACAAAGATTCATTACATGGAAATCTACTTCCTCTATATAAGTGTCAATAGAAACTCCTAATGAATGAATCGCCCCATTGATGTATTGTACTCTTCCATCAGCCAAGTGCACCGTTGTCGTGAAGAATTTCGGCCAGAGGTGGAAACCGGGAAACATTGTCTACATCGGCGGGGTGCAGCGTGTGTACGCACCCATGTACATTTGGTGTGAATATCGAGGGCGCCTTTATGGCGCCGAAGAGTAGTCAAGTCGGGGCAGACGATCCCATGTAAGTCGGGATTTGTCCCACATTGTAACGCATACCTTTCCTTGTTTTATAAAAGGAAGGGAACGCCCTTTGTGAAAGGGTTGCCCGTTTTGCATTAGAGGGTATACCATTAGGTTTAGAGTTAGGTTTTCTTGTTCTCCTTCTTCTCCCCCTTCGTGTTTTGCTTAGGGTTTGCTTTGGTTCGGCCTCCTGTGCAAGACCCCGCTCGGCGCGATGAGCTGAGAGCTCCCCGACTGGCGGCTTGGCAGCTGACGACTACTGTAACCTACCTTGGACCGGCTCGAAGCCGGGAATGTATTCTTCTTTATATATATATATATATATATATATACATTTGCGTCTGCCTGTGTATATCCGCGTCTCTGTTGGTGTCGGGTGCTTCCCCTCTCCTGTGTTTTCTGTACATAAGGGCGTGAGTCGGGTCGGGCTATGTGTGCGTGTGTGTGTGTGTGTGTGTGTGTGAGTTGGTGTTAAGCTCTCTCTCTCTCTCTCTCTCTCTCTCTCTCTCTCTCTTGGGGAAAAGCGCACCCCTTTTTGGGGAACTATTTAAGGAGAGGAGAGGAGGAAGAGAAGACATTGCGCATTAGGGAGGACGAAGTGTTGCAGGACTAAGTGCCGAACTCAAGGGTGGTCGGGTGGATCGACACCCTTCTTTCTCTCTCTCCTTTCTATCTATTTATCTATTTTCTATCCTTATCTAATGCTTACATTAGTCTATGTCTCTAATAGTCACTCACCCAACCACCCCCGAGCGAAGGGATCGAGACAGACTCGAGCCTCGATTGGCGTCCCATACCACCGTCGTGGCGTCGAGTCGTACCTGGTGTTGGCGCACTCGCTACAAGAGTTGATCCACCACAAGCCAGAGTCTCAACGTAGTCAACAAGATAATGAAATGAGGGTAGCTAGGCCTCTTATTTATGGCGATACCCAAGGCCCCCAGCCATGTTCACATTTGGCCTAATGGGTTTTCTCAATCCCGATGATTAAAAGTAATCCTCCCCTTCTTTACACTCTCGTTTAACCCTCACACTTATCCACGTTGTCGTGCCTTTCGGCTCCGGATCGTTGCGTGAGTCGGGTGGGAACCACAGAGGTCTTGGACTAGGAGAAAAGAAGTTCGTGAGATAGAGATTAATTATGAGTAAATAGCAAAGAGAAAGATAAGAAACTCGTGAATCACACGAGTATACTATATTAATTGGTACTTAGGGTGTTAAGAGAGAAATAGATGTATAAATCGTGAATCCCACGAATAATTTTTGTATTAATTAATTCTTAATCCAAATAATCAACCCCTTTTACATATTTCTCTCCTCCTTATATAAGGAAAGAAGAGCTAAGCATGGCTTCATGCCTTTTTTTTTTTTACAAAAAGTGTTCATGTCCACTAAATGTGCATGTGATGCTTTTTTATTTCCTAAGTATAGGGCTCATGCACGCTAGATGTGCATGAGTTATTTTTAGTGTCTCGCGTTTTTCTTTTTCATATATTAAAAAAAATACACGATTTACCTTTTAATAAAGGTATGCATAAATAAAGGTCTTATACGTATTAAATCTATATTTAAAACACTTAAGATAAGTTAATGTAATGGTAAGGTTGGGGTTTGTCAACGTGGAGGTGCAGAGTTCGAATCACGCCCTGCGCAGTAGTGAGTATTTCCTTTCTTTTTACATTTATGTCTCTTTATCCGGCTCTTCCTTGCCGGTATGCCGTTTTCTTCCTTGCCGGTATGCCGTTTTCCTCCTTGCCGGTATGCCGTTTTCCTCCTTGCCGGTATGCCGTTTTCTTCCTTGCCGGTATGCCGTTTTCCTCCTTGCCGGTATGCCGTTTTCTTCCGGTTCTCACCGAGCACTCCATTCTCTATCCGGAGGGACAAAAATATAATTTCCACATAGTGTGCAACCTACACTACGACACTCGCCCCCTCCAAACCCGCACATCCTCCGGTATGTGCCGAAGTTCTTGATTCTTCGTATCCGTCTTCATCCGAAGCTTCCTCCGATTCTCCCCTTATGTCGACTATGAGTTGTAATCCACTTTCTTCGCTTCCCGCATCATTGTGGTCTTCGTCCGATTGCTCCTCGTTGTCGGCCTCGACTTGGATCACATAAGGTTTGTCGTCGGTCCGCTTCTTGAAAATCTTCACCCGCTTCCCGGCTATAGGCACTCGTAGTATTGTTCCATCCAACTCGGACAGTCGGTACGTCCCGTTGTCGAAGACCTTCCGAACCTCGTACGGCCCGAACCACCTTTTCGCGAATTTCCGCATCGTTGTATGTTGATGGTCCAAGCTACTATCATAGACGATCACCCAATCTCCTTCTTCAATCCTCCTCGGTCGTAGTCGGTGCTTTGTGTCGAACCGGCTTTTGTTCCGGAACCGTGCTTCTTGTTGTCGGCGTGACGCTTCCGCTACATCTTTCGGTCTTCCCTCCAGTTGTCGTATCCGGACCGCTAGTAGTTCTTCCCGGCTCATCTCTTCCTTCCACGGTAGTATTGTCCATGTCGCGATTGCGGTTTCCGTTGGCATTACCGGTGCTTGTCCGGTCATGAGTTCTGCCGGCATGTAACCGGTCACGGAGCTATGCGTCGTCCGATCCGCCCATAGTGCATACGGAAGCATTTGTGGCCAATCCTTCACCCTTCCGTCGCATGCCTTCGCAAGTGCTTTCACGATCGGACTATGTCCTCGTTCGATCTTCCCGTTGGCCTCCGGATTGTAGGCCGTTGTCAACGTTAACCGAACTCCATGTTTGGCGAAGAATCCCCTAGCTTTGTCCGAGTCGAGTTCTCCCCGGTCCGCAATCACTTGTCCTACGCAGCCGTACCTACAAAACACTTCTTCCAAAAGAAATTGGCACACCGCGGCACACGTTTTCCTCCGAAGCGCTCGACCTTCAACTTGGTTTGTGAGATCTTCTCGAGCTAACACCAAGTATTTCTTTTGTCCAATCCCGGTCGGCATAGCTACAATGTCGACCATCCACTTGAAGTTGATTGTCGGTGAGAATGTCGGATGCAGCTCATCTCGGTGTCAGACCCCGGAGTAGACTTGACATTTCTCGCAGCTTTCTGTGAACTCCGCGACATCTTTATACATGTTCTTCCACCAATACCTTTGCTTGATTTTCACAAAAGTTGCCCATGTTCCTCGATGTCCAGCCCAATCGGATTCGTGGAACTCGGACATTATCCGGTTTCGTTGCTCTTTCGTCCCGACTACTCGAAGTGGTATCCCATCCGGTCTTTTCGGCGTCCTCCATATTAAACCGTTTTCCAAGAAGAACTTTTGGACTTGCCTCTTCTTCCTTCGGATCTCGGCTCTCCTTTCTTTATCATTGGTTGAATCCTCGACCTCTTGTAGCATCTTCCCGATCATCAAGGTTTCCCCCTCGTATTCTTCTTCCCGGAATTCTCGGATCACGTTCACTCGGCATATGTGTTCTGACGTGAAGTAGTCTTCGGAAACTTCTTCATTATCTGATTCGGTTATGTCCTCTTCAAATCGCGCCCTCGATAACATGTCCGCTACCGCGTTGTCCTTCCCCGAGATGTGTCGAACCTCCGGATTAAGTGACTTGACATATGCAATCCACCTTAGCATAGCCACATCCGGTATCGTACAACACCGCATCATCCCGAGTATCGGAAGACAATCCGTCTCGATCACCACTTCAGCTCCGATCAAATAATCCCGATCCGATTTTATCGCCGACACGACTCCCCACAATTCTCTTTTGACTTGTGCATATCCGCGTTGCCTTTCGTTGAGGACCTTTGCTCCAAATCGGATCGAATACCGCGAACCAACCGAGTCGGCTTGATTGATGACCCACCCGATACCGGTTGGACTTGTATCAACCGTTACTATGATTGGCCGCTCGTAGCTTGGCTTCTTAAGTGATTCCGCCCTCCATAGTGTCTTCTTGAGCTTCCTCATGGCTTTAGTGTGTTCCGGTTTCCACTCGAATTTCTTACCTTTCCGCAACAAGTGATAGAGCGGGTCCGCTATATGTGCATAGTGCGGAATCCATATGTGATAGAATGCACACGCACCCAGAAACCTTCGGACTTCCGATGTTGACTCACATACTTCCTTCATAGCTTGAATCGCATCGATCTTTGTTGGTGACGGTCTTCGGCCGTAGGGTCCACATAGATGTCCGACCACCAATATTTCTTCTTGCCCGAATGCCGATTTCTCCCCGGAAAGTGTTAGGTGCACATCTTCTAGTTTTCGCAACACTTTCTCGCAATCATGAATATGGTCGACCACGAACTTTCGGCATCCCCGATCATCCATAGTCTCATCTTTTTCTTCCACCGCGCATCCTTTCATCGGAATGTCATCTAGAAACGGCATCGTTATCTCCGGGATGCAATCTCGAAGCACCTTGTTCATCGCGTTCATCATATGTGCAACCGAGTTTGTCGCTCCTTGTGGTAGTGTGCACATTCGAACTAGTCCTATCGGTGTCCGCATGGTAGTGATGTCTCGGCTCTCCACGGCTAGTTGGAATTGATCATACCCCGAGTATAGGTCCCCGATGGAGTATATCGCACGTCCGGCAAAAGCTTCCGCAAATTCGTCCACTATCGGACCGACTCCCGAGTTCCGGATCGTGACCTTATTCACCGGTTGCAAGTCTTGGATAAATCGGAGTGACCCATTCTTCTTCGGAACCGTAAACCATCGATTTGAGTACGGAGCACTTGATGGCTCTAGAATCCCCATCGCCACCTTCTCCTTGAGCAAGTCGATGACTTTCGGAATATGCGCCCGTGGCACCGGAATCGGCTTCAGATTCCACGGTACATGGTCAATCGTAAAGATCACCATCGGCTCCACTATTCTCGGATCGACGCATCCTATCTCCCTTGATGTAAATGCAAACGCTTTGCCGTGTTGCTCCAACATCTCGCGAAACCGTTCTTCTTCTTTCTGTAATAGGAACCCACCTCCACCGATCCGAAGTTTCTTCCGGGTCTCATCCGTGAAGGCATGTCCGATATCCACGGACTTCCGAAGTGTCGGATCTCCCGAGACTTCTTTCTTCTTTTGTTCGCTATCGGCGGGTAGTGGTCCCGCGGCCGGTTTCACCTTCTTCTCCACGGTCTTGTATTTCGTACTTACCATTGCTTCTTCTTTGCGGAGCGCATCCGGCCCCATTTTCGCAACGATCTCGTACATCTCGACCGATTCCACCGGGACTACCCGGTTCCCTTGGCTTTTATCTTCCGCAAGCTCTTCAAGCCGTTGTAGTGTATTCCCATAGAACACTTCCTCGATCACTCCCACGATTTCTTCGTCTTCTTTTATTATTGATGCCGACCGTAACTTATCCTCCACTTGTCGGTATTGTTTCTTCATTCCTCCGGTTACGGCCGTGTACGTAGATGCCCCATCCGGGCCGATTCGTACTTGTTTTGCTCCGAGAGTTTTCTTCCTGTGTGGGGTATCAGGGCTTCTCGGACTATCACTTCCCCACTCCGCAACAGTCCGCTTTAAAAATCCATTCTCACTTGGGACAAGAGTTCCCTCTTGTTCCTTTCGTGATTTGCCAGCACCGTTAGGAATTGGACGGATTTCCCTCCGTTTTGGCTCCGAATTCGCGCAAAAGCCGCACCACTATCGAGCACCTTCGTCTCCATCCGTGAAGCCGTGATAAAGGGTTGGCCGAGGATGACAGAATGTGAAACCTCATCCTGCACAAAGAAATTTTGGTCAATTTCGACATCCCCGATCTTTACCGTCACATCCGGACAAGCCGCAAATAGGTCTTCTGTCGTTTTCGTGGCTGCCCGAATCTTCCATCCATGGTTGGTGTTTATAGGCCACTTCCCCTTTCGGTAGAACTCCTTGGACATCAAGTTGATCTCCGATCCGTGATCAATCAATGCTAGCACGGGTTCTTTGATGTTGCCGATTCGGACCGGAGTCTCCGTAGTCGCACGTGCCCAGTGTGGCCTTGTATAGTGGGAGTTCGGAATTTCGCCTTCCACTTCGGTGTCGTTCATTGAAACGGTATTTGCATTCACCCTTGGAGCATTTTCCTCCGTACTTTGTCTCTTCCTTTTCACGAGATCCACGAGAAGATCGTGAAACTCCTTCTTCGCTATTCCGAGTAGTTCCCGTAGCGAAAAATCTACCCGGCCAGAAAGACGCCTTCGCTCCCGATGACTCCCCGACACATATTCCCGCGGTTGTCGCATAGTTGCTTCTTGCCGCTAACTCCTCCTCGAGCACCTTCTTCATGCCGCCTTTCCGGAAGTTCGGTCGGAGTGGCTTCCGAGAGTCCATCGAATGAATCCGGTTTCCCTCGTAGTAGATGAGATCCCGTCGTAGCGCCTCCTTATGGTCGTCGCAATCCCTCCGATCGTGTTCGGCGCTATCACACCATATGCACCGTCGATCCGTATATTTGGAGCTTGTGGGGCGGTCATCCGACTTCTTCACGATCGCGATCTTTAGATTCTCCATCTCCTTCAGCAGCTGCTCCACCGTAGACGCGTCGACTCCCTTCTCGGCCGTAATCTCCCGAGCCCTCGGTTGATGGTCTTCCAGTCCCGTTCTCGGTTTCGGAATCGGTTCCGAAACCCTCTTTTCTTCGTTGGCAAGCCATTGCCCCCTCTTCGTGTACCGCGCGACGATATCCCGCACGCTTTCCCATGTTTCGGTGAGGCCGCTTTCGGTGGTCGTGTCCTCAAGAAGCACACCGAGATCTTTCCGGTCCCGGACATCCACAGCTCGCAAAAACATGATGACTTTGTCCGGTGCAAGAATAGTTTGATCTCTCGCGGACAACCTCCCGAACTGACTTTCGAATGTCGAAAACACTTCGAGGACCTTCAGCCCCTTACCTGACGTTTCCACCCAATCCTCGAATCCCCTTCGCGTTGCCTTGGAGGAGTCCTCGATGGCAAACGTGGTCTTTAACGCCTCTTCGAATGCTTCCCACGTCGGATTTTGTTGTTGCAACCCGTGGATACTCCCTTGAAGCCCGTCGGTCGCCACCCGGTTAAAGGATGTCACTTGCAGTCCTTCCGAAGCCCGGCACCGGAGCATCTCCGCCTTGTAGTCCTGCAAATATCGCGACACATCCTTACCATTAAATTGCCCGTTGCGTTGCACGAGCCGCTCTACTGATGCCGAAATCTCCGACATCGTGCGTTGTTCTTGAAGCATCCGTTCGAACATCGCCATCATATTGTTAGCTTGTTGAGCCTCCATCTCCTTGCCACCCGTCTTCACGTCGGGTTCACCAACTGTGTCGTGCCTTTCGGCTCCGGATCGTTGCGTGAGTCGGGTGGGAACCACAGAGGTCTTGGACTAGGAGAAAAGAAGTTCGTGAGATAGAGATTAATTATGAGTAAATAGCAAAGAGAAAGATAAGAAACTCGTGAATCACACGAGTATACTATATTAATTGGTACTTAGGGTGTTAAGAGAGAAGTAGATGTATAAATCGTGAATCCCACGAATAATTTTTGTATTAATTAATTCTTAATCCAAATAATCAACCCCTTTTACATATTTCTCTCCTCCTTATATAAGGAAAGAAGAGCTAAGCATGGCTTCATGCCTTTTTTTTTTTTACAAAAAGTGTTCATGTCCACTAAATGTGCATGTGATGCTTTTTTATTTCCTAAGTATAGGGCTCATGCACGCTAGATGTGCATGAGTTATTTTTAGTGTCTCGCGTTTTTCTTTTTCATATATTAAAAAAAATACACGATTTACCTTTTAATAAAGGTATGCATAAATAAAGGTCTTATACGTATTAAATCTATATTTAAAACACTTAAGATAAGTTAATGTAATGGTAAGGTTGGGGTTTGTCAACGTGGAGGTGCAGAGTTTGAATCACGCCCTGCGCAGTAGTGAGTATTTCCTTTCTTTTTACATTTATGTCTCTTTATCCGGCTCTTCCTTGCCGGTATGCCGTTTTCTTCCTTGCCGGTATGCCGTTTTCCTCCTTGCCGGTATGCCGTTTTCTTCCGGTTCTCACCGAGCACTCCATTCTCTATCCGGAGGGACAAAAATATAATTTCCACATAGTGTGCAACCTACACTACGACAACGTGTATAGAATACTACGGTAAATTCTCACCACGGGATATTATATGGTCAGGCCCGTAATAGAATCGGCGCGCTTTTTCCAGCACTCGCTCTTCCTGTGGCCTTTCTTGCCACAGTACCAGCATTCCATAGCAGATTTCCCTTGCCGATTCTCATCGCCTCGACTCCCCCTGATTCCAGAGGGTCCGGAAATGTTGTCGGCATCACTTCGGCGCCTTCTTCCTTGATCCTGTCGGCCGCCTCCGTTGCGCACTGACTCGCCTCGTTAGCCACGACCACGGGGCCTATCTCCCTCCGTGTACAGTCTTGTTGTCGGCATGCATGCTTGTCGACGCACCCGCGTGGTTCTCCTCTATAAGGAGCATCGACTGTAAGTCGAAAAACGACGACGTATTCTCATGTGTACACACAGCAGCCCGGAACGCTCCAAACATCGACGCCAGTCCCCTGAGATAGATTTGCATCGTCTCGCCTTCCCCGACGTTCACATCGATAGAGGCTAAGGAATCGCATATCTCTTCGATCTTCGAGGTATAATCAGCCACCGACAAGTCGCGTTGTCGTAAATTGCTCAGCTCCTATCGGAGTTGAAGCTTCCTGGTTGTGGTGCTTGCGGTGAAGATCTTCTTCAGATTTCCCCATACATCCTTTGACGTTTTCGCATCCCGAATAAAGCTTAGGAGTTGTTCGCCCACACAAGACGCGAAGCAGTACAGTACTCTGCTCGCCGACTGTTCCCACGTCGGGAAATCTCTGTGGGTCAATTCAGGTGTTGTATCATTTGTTACCGTACGAGATGTATGGGTGAACGATGTAATGTATGTGTAATCTTATACGATTATGAGTGTGAATGTAAGTGTGAGTGTGGTGGATACAAAGAGGTGTGAGTGAGTGACTAGGTGTGAATGCCCGAGGGGCTTGCACCCTTGTGGATCTACCCCTTTGTACCTATTTAACCCCTTATGGGGAATGAATGAAGACCATAACCATCCCTCTCTCTCTCTCTCTCTCTCTCTCTCTCTCTCTCTCTCTCTCTCTCTCTCTCTCTCTCTCTCTCTCTCTCTCTCTCTCTCTCTCTCTCTCTCTCCCCCCCCCCCCCCCCCCCCCTTTACATTGAACCCCCTTGGGAGGGGGGTGGAGCCATTCTAGGCACCACCCCCCACCCCTCAATGCTTGTCTTGTTCTTCATGATCTCTCACCATCATCATCACACATACATTATCAATCTACCATGATTGTTAACCCTATTCCTATCTTTATCATTATCATCATTAACCCTAACCCTAAAACCAATAACATCATTTGCTCCATCGACATAGCTCCAGTAACCGTGCCCGAGCAGGTACTGGTGCATCTTGTAGGACCAAGACGCGTAGTTGTTTACATTGAGCTTCTTGGTAGGAAGCGAGCTAGCCATGCCTCTATCCATTTTGTTTTTCCTGTTTTGCTTTCAAGCTATGTCAGCTGCAGAGGTTCTCAACCCTCACGCTCTGATACCATGAAAAAGATTATATGCGGAAGCAATAGAAAACGAACACAGAAAACACGCAGGTTTAATGGAGAGCTTGAATATACAAAGTACGCGGGAGAGACAGGGAGAGAGAACACAGAAAACTCAATTCAAAATAATACTCAATCTGTACATATACCGTTCTCAGTGAGCACCTTTTATACAAGCCTTGACAATAGGGCTGACACTAGTACTGACAGTACTTGACCACTCATAAATGAGCCTACTACTAGCTCCCAAAATTATTCCTTACGATGAATATCTACCCAACGGCCTCATGGTTTTCACACCGATACGGCCATGTTATGCGTACCGATTTATGCACCCAGTCTACGCACTAGGTTATGCATCATATTACGCACGAATGTTGAGCTTGTCTCTCAAGACTTCGTAACCTTGATCGATGACTTCACTCGGCATACCTGGGCATGTACGATCTCGAAAAAGAGCGAAGTCTTTGCGTGTTTCCTGAAGGTGAAAAGGCTTGCGGAAAGGGAAACAGGGCGTAAGATCAAGCGATCGCGTGGTGCAGTAAGAAGCAGCCGACATTAGCATTGTCAAGCACGAAGGCCAAATATCGAGGGGTGACTGTCGCTACATGCGAAGTCCTTTGGCTGAAACCGCTAT
The DNA here is from genome assembly GCF_043228905.1 of Azolla caroliniana. NCBI lineage: Eukaryota > Viridiplantae > Streptophyta > Polypodiopsida > Salviniales > Salviniaceae > Azolla > Azolla caroliniana. The sequence goes on from NW_028230443.1 coordinate 1,922,559, forward strand.
TACGGGATCTTCATGTGGAGGTGTCCAATCCGACGATGATCTATTGCGACAACCTCAGTAGCATCCTCCTTGAAAAAACCCTGTATTCCACACCCAGACCAAGCACATTGAGATGCACTACCATTTTGTCCGTGAGCGTGTCCTTTCTGGTGAAGTCGAACTAGCGTATGTTCCGACGGGTCGGCAGATTGCCGACATCTTCACCAAGCCCCTTGGTCTCGACAAGTTGCGGCATTTCTCGGGTGAGTTGGGTTTGCGTCACCTTGGCATTCCGAACTTGAGGGGGAGACAGGAACAAGAGCATGGAAGGAGCGGTAGTGACTGTGGTGTCGAGACGGGTGCAAAATACGATTTCAGGCCGGCTGAAGAAGCTGAAGAAGAAAATAGGGGCCATAATCGCAAGGAAGAGCCGAAGAAAGCCAAACAAAGGGGAAATACAGCCAAGAAGGGAGTAAAGGCCAAGGCCAAGACGTGGTCTAAGGTTGTCAAGGGCTTGAAACAAAAGACGAATTGGAGACAGCCAATTCGGGCGAAAGTGGAATTGAATCGGAAGTGATCGATTCAATCGAAATGTTCAATTCGAACATTACGAATCGATTGAGGGCCAAGCGTAGGAAAGGGCAGCGAAAGAGGCGCCAACACCATGATAGCAAGGGAGCTGAGAAGAGCCACATGAGCAGACAAGCCGACCAGAAGGGTCGAAGCGCGTGGAATCGAACGGGTCGAGGAGCGCGAGTGAGGCGTGAAGCCACGAGAGGCTGGAGTGAAGATCCGGAAAAGCAGATGGAACCTCAAGTTGAGCTTGAGGGGGAGTGTTGAGAGACAAGCTCAACATTGGGTGCGTAACCTAGTGCGTAGATTGGGTGCGTAAAACCATACGCACAATATGGCCGTAGCAGTGTGTAAACCAAGAGGCCATTAGAATGTTATTCCTCGTAAGGAATAATTTTGGGAGTAAGTGGAGGATGCTCATTTATGAACGGTCAAGTACTGTAAGTACTTGTGTCAACCCAATAGTCATGGCTTGTATAAAAGGTGCTCACTAAGCACGAAGTATGTACAAAGTGTTATTTTTTCTCGTATAGAATTCTTATCTGCTCTCTCTCTCTCTTTCTCATTTTCTCTGTGTTCTCTATGTTTACCGAATTGTCATATTCCCGATCTGCATACTCTGTTTTGTGTCTTACGCATACACTTCCGCACATGCACACACACACGTATTCTTTTACATGATTTTAGGTAGTTTTCAGAAACTTGATACAACAGTATCACATGTTTTAAATAACATATAGAATTTGCTAATTTTTTGAGATTTAATAAGTGTCAAAATGATAATTTCTAAAATTGAATAGTGTTTCAATAAATGTTTAAATGTTGACAAACTACAGATATGAAATGTAGTTAACTTAAAGAAACTCACAATGGTAATCGCCATTGGGAATACCATTTAAAAAACATGCAACAACACATTTCTCACTCGTAACTCCTGATTTTTGCATTAGGGTCTAAGCATGATGCACATAATCCTCGAGAGGGGTAAATGGCTTACTCAATAACGTGATCAAGTGTTGCGCTTGTTCAGTTTGAGAAAGTGGTTGCAAGAACTGTTTCTTGAAAACATCGACGAAACCTTCCCAAGTTGTGGGTAAGTTCTTTGCAGTCCTTAGGCCACGCCACCAAGCAACAACTTGGCCACCTAACTCAGGACTGACATAACCAATGTTTACAGCATCTGGCTTGGGATGAAGGTCAAAGTGAGACGCCCAACGACCAACCCAAATGTTAATGGCCTCCTTGGTTCTTTCTTTCTTATCTCCCTTGAATGGCATGACTACAAAAGAAGGCTCACCTTCTTTCGTGGACTCAATAGTCAATTCTTGGAATTTTTTTCCAAAGCCATATTGGCTTGCCTCATTTCGGCCAGTTATTTCAAGGTAGTTGTCAACAATTGCTCAATCGTGATCTCAGCTTGTGTGCGAGATGCGGATTGGAGTTAAAAGGCCTCGGTCGGAGCTACCGCTCCAACACTGTTCAAAACTTGTTCCATGATGCAAGCCATGTGTACGCAATATAAATAAGGACGTTCAGAAAATATGCAAGCAAAATGAATGCTTGAAATTTTGATTGGAAGAACTTTATCCAAGAAAGCATCTCACGTCTTTACCCCTCTAGCCATATGAGATGTAATTCGAGATCGGATAACTATGGTAACACTATGGTGTTTTAAAAACCATGGAGGAAAACATAGCTAAGATGTCTTTCTCGAATCTTTATCTTGAATAATCATGGTGGCTCCCCAAGGTTCAACCATGGTTCCTCGCTGTTGCGACTCCGACGCTTGTTGACCCGTCGGTTCCTTCGTGTTGACATCGACTTCCACTGCATCCGTGTCCACTTGGCCTTTAGTTGATCCGGCTTCTCCGAATCTTGAACTGAATTAGTTTCTTTTGATTCGTTCCAGCTCTTGTCTGAGTCGGTGTTCACCAACTCGTCTTCTGGTCTTAGACCCTTCACCACACCGGACCACGTCTAGGTCTTGGCCATTTTCTTCCGATCGGCTCTGTCCTTGTTGACGCTGTCGCCGATGCCGCTTGTTCTGACCTTTTCAGATGTGCCGACTCCTTCGGTCGGCTCGGCTTCCTTTTCCCTCTTGTCTCCCCCTTTGTTGGTTCTTTCTTCCTCTCCGACTCCTTCTCCGGTGCCATCCGTTCCCTTTCCTTTTCTCCCCCTCAAATGCGGCACGTCGAGATGCTGAACACCAAGCATTTCGGTGAAGTGCTGCAACTTGTCCGATCTGAGCGGTTTGGTGAAGATATCGGCAATTTGTCGATCCGTCTGAACATACCAAAGTTCAACGTCACCGCTACAAAACCCGCTCACGCACGAAGTGATAGTGCACTTCTATGTGCTTCGTCTGAGCATGAAACACGGGGTTCTTGGCGAGCTAAATGCTCCTCATGTTGTCACAATAGATCAGGATCGGGGTCAAGACCTCAATCCGCAGGTCTTGCAGCAGTCGCCGAAGCCAGATGGCTTCACAGGTGGCATTGGTAGCGCCCCGATATTCAACCTCAGTGCTCGACAGAGCCACTGTTGGCTGCTTTTTGCTGCTCCACGCAACAACCGCGCTACCCAGAGAAAACATTTAACCAAAGGTGGATCGGCGATCCGATGCATCATCGGCCTAGTCGGCATCTGTATGTCCGACTAGTTCTTCGATTATACCATGCCAGTATAATAGTCCCCAGTCCTTCGTGCCGCTCACATACCGGAGTATCCGATGTGCGCACTGAAGGTGCCCGACGGTCGGCTTCTACATGAACTGGCTAATCACTCCGACTGGGTAACTGAGGTCGGGTCGAGTGATTGTCAAGTATATCAGACTTCCGACGATTTGTCGAAACCATTTCTCATCGCAGGCCGGTCCGGAGTTGGGATAGAGCTTTTGGTTTCGGTCCAGGGGTGTAGAGACAAGTTGGCACTCCGTCATACCGAACTTCTACAACATATTCAACACATAGTGTCGTTGTGAGAGCTATATGCCGTCGGGGGTTCGGATCACCTCGATCCCAAGAAAATAATGAAGGTCCCCCAGGTCCTTCTTTTCAAATGCGTTCAACAGCTGGGACTTTACTCAGGCGATTTCATTGAGTCTGGGTCCGGTGATGACTAAATCATCAACATAAAGTAGGATGCAAACCGGACCATCCGGACCTTGCCGGATGAACAACGACGAGTCGGATTTAGAGGTCACAAACCCCATCTTATGCAACTAGTGCATGATGTTCGCATTCCAAGCTCGGGGGGCTTGTTTCAGACCGTAAAGCGACTTCTTGAGCCGGCACACCGCCAACTTGTTCATCTCCGACTGAAAACCGGGAGGTTGGATCATATAGACCCGTTCTTCAAGGTCACCTTGAAGAAACGCATTCTTCTTCTAGTGAAGATGCCACCCCCTTGCCGCAACAACCGCCAATACCACACGAACCGTCGTCATCTTCACTACCGAGGCGAAGGTCTCATCGTAATCGATTCCCTGGGTCTGTGTGAATCCCTTCGCCACTAACCGGGCCTTGTACTAGTTAACCGAACCGTCGGCATTGTACTTTACCTTGTACCCCCATTTGCAACCGATCGGTTTACAGTGTCGGGGAGGGTCAACGAGGTCCCAAGTGTCATTGGCATCTAATGCCCGCATTTCTTGCTCCATAGAGGCACGCCAATTTGCGTCCTTTGTCGCTTCTCCATAGCTCTCCGGCTCACGCACTTCCGCCACCTTAGTCATGAACGCATAATGATGCGCCATGTACTCATTGTACCCGTACCGCGTAACGGGGTTCTTCAAGCGGGAAGACCAGCGTAACTTGGTATTACCCAGTTTGGGGCCCTTCTTGGCCAGGTGAGACTTCGTTCCCGGAGATCCGCCATCATCCTTTCCGGAGTCGGATGCGCTCCGATCCGACTCAACATTGACGGTTTCGTATTCTGGCATCTTCTTCTTCCCCTTCTCTTTGCGTGTGAACCGTCTCCTCGGTTCCTTGCACGGGGAGAGCACGGCAGAGTCTCCACTACTCGCCGGTTCCTAACCCGACTGGTCATCCCGACTCAGTCGCTCATTCGGTCCACTTAGCCGGAATGAGATCAAACTCTCTTCTAGAGTGCCGAAGTCTTCATCTTCTACCTGGATCTCCTCGGGCTCACTAGCCTCAGCTTCCGGAATCAGTTCTTCGTTGGGAGTTGGAGTCAGTAAGGAGTACCATGATGCCGTCTCATCAAACTCGACATCTCGGCTTACTCGGACCTCCTTAGTCTGGGGGTTATAGCACTTATACCCCTTTTGCTCATGCGAGTAACTAACTAGAATGCACTTCTCCGACCTCGGATCCAGCTTCCTTCGCTTCTCATCCGGTACATGCACATATGCTATGCTACCGAATATCCGAAGGTGTCTCAAATTTGGCTTTCGCCCGAAATACAACTCATGTGTTGACACCTTGTCACCGATCCGGTTTTGGATGTAGACGGTCGTCCAGACCACCTCAACCCAGCATTGCCCTTGCCGCGTCGACAATCGATTGGTTCTTCCTTTCGGCCACACCGTTTTGCTCCAGTGTGTACATGCAACTAGATTCTCTCTAAATTCCGTTCTGCTGCAGATAACTGTTGAATTGGCCAGAAAATTATTCTTTCCCGCCATCCGACCGGAGGCACTTGATCTTCCTCTCCATTTCCCGTTCAACCAAGCTTTGAAGGTTCTGGAAACACTCGAAGACTTCGCTCTTCCTCTCGATGAGGTAGATCCACGTGTGTCGGATGTAGTCGTCGATGAAGGAAACGAAATACCGACTCCTACCAAGACTAACGTTTTGTGACGGTCCCCATACATCCGAATGAATTAAATCGAGCTTGTTATGGCTCCGGTTTCGATCGGTAGGGAATGGAAGCTGGTGTTGCTTCCCGAGTTGGCAGGCTTCACAAATTTCGGCCTTCCGGCCACTAAATTTTGGCAAACCGAAAACGACTTGTTTCGATTGCAGGTCTTGAAGCCTCTGATAATTGACGTGGCCGATCCGCTTGTGCCACAGGTCGATGTCCAATTGGACCTTCTGCCCTTTCGCAAACATAGTTGTGCCGACATCATTAGTGTTGAGGATGAACATCCTCCCGTCTCTACGCCCTTGCACAATTATCCAGCCCTCTTCTTCAATGAAGCACCCTAGGTGCGTAAACCACACCTGCATCCCCTGGTTGACGATTTGCCCAACTGATACCAAGTTCTTTGTGATAGTCGGAACATGTAGTACGTTCATCAGCTTCCCCTTTTGTCCGACATGGCTTAAAGGGACTTCTCTGACATGCACAATCGGGTGACGGGTGTCGTCTCCGATTTCGACAATCCCCGGTTGTTCTGGTTTCTCCAAAAAAGAGAACCACTCTTCATGGCTCGTCATGTGGTTGGACGCACCGGAATCAACGTACCATACTTCCTCCGATCCAGAAGTAGTCTTCTTCATCGAGTTAGCCTTGTGCTTCATCACGAAGGATGACCCTTTACCGGTTTTCCTGGTTCCGGATCCTTCTGATCCTTCCGCATAGTGCAAGCTTTCCCGGTTCTCCCAACCGGTTTTGTCGGATCCGGATTTGTACAAATCGGCGTGCTTCTTCCAGCACTCGCTTTCCCTATGGCCCTTTTTGCCACATTACCAGCATTCCGTGTCGGCCTTTCCTTGCCTGTTCCCGGCGCCGCTTTGACTCCCCCTGCTTGTGGAGGGTCTGGAACTATTGTCGGCACAACCTCTGTGCCTCCGGTCCTGCTCTTGTCGGCCGCCTCCATTGCGTGTTGAACCACCTCATCCACCAGGTCCATGGGGCCGATCTGTCTCTATGTATAGCATCCGGCCGTCCGATTGAGTGGTCCTTGACCCACTCGCGTGATTTTTCTCAACCATCAGCAACAATTGCAAGTCGAAGGACGGTGGTTTCTCCCGGGTGCAGATAGCTGTCCGGATTGGCCCGTACCTTTGCGCTAGACCACTAAGGCAGATTTGTACCATCTCGTCTTCGTCCATCGTCACGTTGATGGACCCGAGTGCATCGCAAATCTCCTTTATCTTGGTGGTGTAATCTGTAACCGACATGTCTCTTTGCCGGATGTTCTTTAGCTCTTGCCGGAGCTGCAACTTACGAGCTGTGGTACTTGTGGTAAAAATTTTCCATAGATTTTCCCAAGCCTCCTTCGGCGTCTTTGGATCCTTGATGTAGCTGAGCATTTGATCATGCACACTGGACGCGAGACAGTACAGTACCCGACTCCCTCATTGCTCCCATACCGAGAAGTCTTTGTGTGACGGATCCGATGCTACTTCATTTGTTCCTTCCACGAAGCTCCAATATCCATGCCCCAGCAGGTACTGGTGCATTTTATATGACCAGGATGCGTAGTTGCTCTAGTCAAGCTTCTCTGTTGGAAGTGAACTCGCCATTCCTCTATCCATATCTTCTCTCTGTCAATTGTTGTCGGGTTCTAGGGTTCGTCTACGAAAGCAAGTGTCGGCTGCAGAGGTTCTCAACCCTCGCGCTCTGATACCATGTGAATGTTAATGTGCGGAAGCGTCAGACAGAACTGGCTCAGCCAAATAGCAGCAAAAAATGAGATGAAGGTTTAATGGAAAAGCTTCAAACATAGAGGAGACAGAGAGAGCAGAACATAAAACTATATTCAAAAAATAACTCTGAAACTCTGTACATACAACGTGCTAAACAACACTATTTATACAAGTCCATAAAGGACTAACAGAAGTACTGACAGGTACTTCAATGCTCACACGTTGTCGAGGTATTCCTCGCGGATGCGTGGAATGAGGCGGGACCTCGGGGGTCCTGTACCAAAGAGCAAGAGAGGAGGGGAAGAATCCCTCTACGTGCGAGCGTAGATCCACAGGGACACGGCCCTTCGACGCAAAGACGCAAGTGGGACAACGACACAGAAAGACACGAATGTATGTATGTATTGACAAAGACAAACAACAAGAACACGAAGACAACAAAACACGAAGTCGGTTACAACCGAACAGGCCGGCGAACAGATGCCGATACCTGTTCGTAAACGCACAGAAAGACAGGAACAGGTTGGAGGTGCTGCCGGAAGCACTCGGGCATTCCTCAGAGCAGCGCGAGCCTCCCGAAACCTGCACAGAAGGAAGCTATGGAGTTTGAGAACCAGAGAGAGAGAGAGAGAGAAGCCTTCGCACGCAAAACCGACAGCACTCCGTCCTCGACTCTCCGCGATCCCTTCCTCCTCCTCGTCTCCCTCCTTTTATAGGCAAGGAAGGAGTTGTTTCCCCCTTTACTTCCCCACCTACCGAATCTGCCTGCATAGGATCTTCTATGTACAGCATAAGGCGCACGTGCATGAAGAGCCGGTTCCTAAGCTCCGGTGCACCGATTCCGCTTGTGGACGGTTTTCTTCACGACATCCGCCCCCACGTAACCGCGCATCCACCGGCATGCACCAAATTGAGTTGGGATGGAGAAAACCGGTCCAGCCTTTATTCCCCGCTCGTCGGTTCTTCCTCGGTTTCGGATCGTTCATCGTCGCGGTCCAAGTCAACCGGATCCGGCTCGTCGTCGTGACGCTTCTTGAACGCTTTGATCCGCTTCCCAACTACCGGTATCGCCATTCTCGTACCGTCGAGTTCCGCCAGATGGTACGTCCCGTTGTCGTTGGCACTTTGTACCACGTAAGGCCCGAACCACCTTCTTGCGAACTTCCGTGTCGCTCGGTGCTGGTTGTCAAGGCTGTTGTCGTAGACTAGCACCCAGTCGCCTTCCTCGATCTTCTTTGGTCGGAGCCGGTGCGTCCGGTCGAACCGGGCTTTGTTCTTCATCCTTGCCTCCCGAAGCTTTTCCGCAGCCTGCTCCACGTCCTCCGGTCTTCGCTCGAGCTGTCGTATACGCGCCGCCAGCAGTTCCTCCCGGCTCATCTCGTCTCTCCAGTCCATGGTTGCCCACGAGGAGATCGTTCGTTCCATCGGCATGACCGGCTTCTGCCCAAACATGAGTTCTGCCGGCATGAATCCGGTTACCGAGCTGTGCGTAGTTCGGTCCGCCCACAACGCGTAAGGCAACAGCCGCGGCCAGTTCCCGACATGACCTCCGCATGCCCGAACTAACGCCTTGACGATCGGTCCGTGTCCGCTCTCTACCTTCCCATTCGCCTCTGGATTGTATGCAGTGGTAAGCGAGAGCTTGACTCCTAGCCGGTCGAACAGCTCCTCGGCCTCTTCGGCGTCCAACTCCCCGCGATCAGCCATGATCTTCCCGACGCACCCGTACCGGCATATCACGTCCTCGATCAGGAACCGACATACGGCCGTGGTCGTTTTGTTCTGAAGGGCCCGGCCTTCCACCTGGTTTGTCAGATCTTCCCGAGCCAGGACCAGATACCGCATCTGTCCGACGCCCATCGGCATCGTCACCAGATCTACCATCCATTTGAAGTGGACGGTCGGAGGGTACGTAGGGTGAAGCTCGTCCCGATGCCGGACTATGGAGTGCATCTGACAGCTCTCGCAAGTTGTCACGAACTGATGCACGTCACGGTACAGTCCCGGCTGTCATGAACAGTACTGAGACAGAGAAGGAATTAGTACTAAACGAAGGATTAGTACTATGAGAGGTGTGGAACTTCTTCGAGAGAAGGAAGAAGTGAGCGAGACAGAGAGAAAGAGAAAGAGAGAGAGAGAGAGAGAGAGAGTGATGATAAGAAAGATATTTATTATATGAAGAGAATATACAACGGTGGCTAAAAGGCTTAAGACTGGCGTTGAACCAATTTGGTTCAACATAATGCCTAGTGCCCTCTTTTATAGTGTTTTCAGGAGTAATCCTGAAGCTTCTAGAATGTTCCAGAGAAATCTGGAATATACACTAATTTCCTATAATAAAATGTAAATGAAAATAATATCCTACGTATTACAATAGATGGTCTAATGGTCAAGAGCTCGACCCATATAACCTAAGGTCATGGGTTTGAGTCTTGCCATATCATGACACTATCCCCCCTTTAAAACGACGAGTGTCACGAGTCGTCTTGGATTGAGGACCCGGTTTGTGTGGATATTGACGATGGAAGTCTTCAAGAAGAGCACGAGCATTGGTTACATTCTCGATCGGTTCCCAAGTACGTTCGCTGGGACTATAGCCTAGCCAATCGACTAGATAGTAGAGCTTTTTGCGAACAATCTTGGAATCAAGAATGGCGGCAACCTCGTACTCCGGCCCATCTTCAAGCTCGATTGGGGGTGGAGGTTGGATAAGACGTTCTGGGATGGTGCTCTCGTGGTAGGGTTCGAAGAGAGAACTATGAAACACCGGATGTATCCGAAGTTGAGGAGGTAGATCGAGACGAAAAGCAACATCATTAATCTTTCCAATAATACGGAAAGGACCTAATCGCCGATAATCCAACTTCTCACATGGGCGAGTAGTCTTGATGTGTCGTCGTAGCAACCACACCCGATCTCCAATATTAAAACTAGATGGAAGTCGATGACGATCCGCGTAGACCTTGTGTGTTTGTTGAGCTTGCTGGAGATGAGTAGATAAATCCGCTTGTATCTTGCGTAACCGCTCCAAACGATCCTCCGCGCACGGATTTGTGGACACCCCTGGGGTTTCAAGTACACTCCACCGGGGGTGACATCCCGTATAAGCATAAAATGGCGTAACTTTAGTGGATGCGTGGATAGAGTTGTTATAGGCAAATTCGGCGAAGTGGAGAATATCTGCCCAGTCGTCCTGATGATAGCTGAGAAAGCACCGCAGATACTGTTCCAACGTTTGATTTGTTCGTTCAGCTTGGCCGTCAGTTTGTGGGTGCTAGCCGGAAGAGAGGTTACAAGTGACCTTGAGCATGTTAAAAAGGTGCTTCCAGAATTTTGACACGAACTGGGGTCCACGGTCGCTGATGATACTATCGGGGAGTCCATGATGCCGACATACTTCACGCATGACAATTTCGGCAGTGTCTTCACTGGAGATCTCCTTAGTACATGGCAAGAAATGAGCCATCTTCGTATATCGATCGACCACCGTTAGAATCGCATTGAACCCCTTAGAGACTGGAAGATCTGTGATGAAGTCTAGAGCAATGGATTGCCACGGCTTGCTTGGAATTGATAATGGTTCTAATAAACCATATGGATGATGCCTTGGCATTTTCGCTCTGCAACATGTATCACAAGTCCGAACAAAATCCTCGACAAATTGTCGCATACAGGGCCACCAGAATGATCGTTGTACTAAATGTAATGTTTTAGTACTACCAAAATGCCCAGCTGTATATGTGTCATGACAGTTTTGTACTACTCGAAGGCGGCAAGAACCATTAGGAACATACAAAAGTTCTTTAAAGAAGAGTAATCCATCATGGTATTTGAATTGCCGATAGTCCGTACCTGGTGGTTGCGACTGTGAACACAACGCTCGAGAGGGATCAATTTGTGCTAGTATAGCTTGGGCGAACGCATCTGTCTTCAAGTCTTCACGTATGGTATCGATAATGCGGGAATCCATAGGCATGTCAAAGATTTGTGTTGCTTGTAATCGTGCCGGTCCCAAGATGACTTGTTTTTGGTTATCGAAAGCTGGCTTGCCGGGACGGGGTGCTAGATACGAACGCCGTGATAATGCATCTGCCTTCCCTTGGTGCCTCCCCGGACGATATGTAATTTTGAAGTCGAAACGCGTGAGGAAGTGGGCCCACCGAGCTTGACGTCGATTCAACACACGAGCATCCTGAAAGTAGGCAAGATTCTTGTGGTCACTAAATACGGTGACTGGATGAGAGGATCCCTCCAGAAAATGCCTCCATTGCATAAAAGAATCCACTATTGCCAATAGCTCCTTATCATGGATTTTGTAGTTGATTTCGGCGGCATCAAACTTGCGTGAGTGAAAAGCCACAGGATGTAGCTTTTCATCATTCCCCTGTTGTGACAGAATGCTCCCCAATGCAAAATCCGATGCGTCAGCTTCGATAATGAATGGTTTCTCCGGATCGACATGAGCTAGAATTGGAGCCGATGTAAATGCTTTTTTAAGACTCTCGAAAGCCATGTCCGTTTCTTCAGACCAGGTGAACGGTTGTCCCTTCCTGGTAAGTTGTGTGAGAGGTAGAACGATCTTTGAGTAATCCTGTATGAACTTCCGGTAAAAATTGGCAAAGCCTAAGAAGCATTGCACATCCCGTACCGAACGCGGAGTCTGCCATTCTACCACCGTTCTAACCTTAGCTGGGTCCATGGAGATGCCTTCTGACGAAATGATGTAGCCAAGAAATTCCACTTGGTTGCACCCGAAACTACATTTTTCTAGCTTTGCATACAAACCATGTTCTCGAAGTCATTTTAGTACTAATAGTACATGAGAATCATGTTCTTCTTGGGTCTTTGAATAAACCAGTAGATCATCCAAATAGATGATCAAACAATCATCCAATAGATCTCGGAATATATCATTAGCCATGTGCTGGAAGACTGCCGGCGCATTAGTGAGGCCGAACGGCATGACAGTATACTCGAAGTGCCCATATCTGGTGCAAAATGCGGTCTTCCATTCGTCTCCTGGTCGGATCCGTACGAGGTTATATGCTCCCCGTAAGTCGATCTTCGTGAAGAACCTGGCACCATTGATCCGTTCTAAAAGACTTGAGATAAGGGGAAGAGCATACCTATTCCTGATTGTAACCTTATTCAAGCCACGGTAATCTACAACGAGACGAAGCGATCCATCTTTTTTCTTGACGAAGAAAATGGGCGCACCGGCTGGAGATTTCGAATGCCGAATGAAACCATTTTCCAAATTCTCCTCTATATAGGCCCGAAGGACTTCCAGCTCGGTTGGTGACAAATTGTAGATCGGTCCCCATGGCGGCTCTTTTCCCGGTTGTAAATCGATGGGGCAATCGTACGGTCGATGATGAGGAAGTGTGTTGGCTTGTACTTTATCGAACACATCGGTGTAATGGCGATACTTCTCGGGAAGTTGAACGGTGGATTCTTCTTTAGTGGTGTTGGAGGGGTTTACTGATATTGCAAAGAGGAACATTTCCTCCTTGTGCCCTTCTTTACGCAACTGACGTAGCGAAATGGTTGCCATCTTCTGAGTTGACCCTTGGGTTTGTCGACACCGGATTTCTCTTGTTCTCCAATCTATGTCAGGGTTATGTAACTCGAACCACGGTAGTCCTAAAACTATAGGATGTTCTGGGATACTAATAATATTAAATGATACTACACATACTAAGTTATCTAGGACAATATTAATGGGCTCTGACTCTTCTAGGATATTTCCGGAAGCAATGGGACGTCCATCAATGACTACTACAGAGGCTGGACACTGGAGTTTTCTTAGGGATATCTTATGAGCTTGAGCAAATTTCTTATCCATAAAGCAAGAGTTAGCTCCGGAATCTAGGAGTGCTAGGACATGTACTGGAGGGGTACTTTTAGTACTAACTATTACTTGGGCTACGAACACATCACTAACTTGCTTAGAGGGAATGGAACCACTAATGGGCTGCACAGATCTAGGGCTGTCCAACCAAACGGCCCCTATTTTGGCTGGACTTAGTCGTTTAACTCTTCTTCTAACTGACTAAGGACATCAAATTTGTTTGCTAGATCTGGGATATTAGTACTATTAGGACTATCAGATATCCCTACTGAAATAGGTTCGGATTTAGTACAATTAGAACTAGCGACTATTTGGTTTACCTGTCTTCTTGGCCTATGGGGGCAATTTATTGCGATATGTCCTGGTCCACCGCAGTAAAGACATAGTCGATTTGTACGGCGTCGCTGCTTTTCTTCTTCGGATAATGGCCCTCGACGACGTGTAGTGTCAATCTCCATCGGAGTCGGAGTATTCGCTGGAGACGCATTATATGACTCCCTCGGAAAAGGTCTTGCTACCACTGAGGCGTAGGTGGGCTCTGATCTTGCCCTCGGCATCTGTAGCTGTCGTTCCGAACGTTGCTCAAAGAGGCGGTTTTCACATCTCACCGCGCGACTGATTGCTTCTGTTAAGGACTTTGGCTCTTCGGGGAAGGTCAAGAGTAAATCCTTGACGTCGTTGCGTAAACCATAACGGAATTGCTCCATCAACGCTTGATCATCCCAAGGGATATCGGCGGCGAGTAGACGAAAATCTGCAGCGTATGCGGAGGCTGGACGGTCACCTTGGCGTTGTCGTAGTGTATTTTGTACACTACGTGAAAAACGTATATAGTATTAGATTCAATAAAAAATGAAGAAATAGAAGAAAATAGCAAAATAAATGGAACATGCATAGGGCAAGATTCGAACCTTGCACCTCCATGTTAATAATGTAATGTCTTACCATTACACTAGCATTTCATTAGTGTTAAAGCATAGATGTCCCACATAGAAAGGTAAATTCACGCTAGGATAAACATTAGAAAAACGCATAACAAAAGAAAAAGCTACACATACACATCTAGCGTGCATGATAAAAAACGCACAAGTTAGAAAAAAGCATGATCACTTTAGATAAAGCATATAGTCTATCTATAGGAAAAGCATGGGGTCTATAGTTAGAGAAAAAGCATGGATTACTAAGACTTCCTCATCACTACATAAGGATGGGGAGCACAATGTAATTGTGTGTGAAAAATATTTGGAAACTGGATATGTTTCTAAAAAACACCAATTAATAAACTATACTCGTGGGATTCACGAGAATTCTATATCATTCTCTTTCAACCGAAGTTTATATTCTTATATTCATATTGATTAATCTAATACAATACACTCGTGGGATTCACGAGTTTGCTATAACTCTTTCTTACAACATATTTATATTCTTATTAGCCTTAAAACTCTCCTCTTCCTAGTCCAAAACCCCAGCGGTTCCCACCCGACTCACGCAACGATCTGGCGCCGAAAGGCACGACACAGTTGGTGAACCCGACGTGAAGACGGGTGGCAAGGAGATGGAGAATCAACAAGAGGCGATGAACATGATGATGATAATGTTTGAGCGGATGCAACAAGAACAACATGCGATGTCGGAGATGAAGGCGGCAGTAGAGCGGCTTCTGCGACGAAACGGGGAATTCAACGGTAAGGGTGTGTCACGCTACCTACGTGAATATAAGGCGGAGATGATGCAATATCGGATACCGGAAGGATTGCAAGTGATATCCTTTAGTCGGGTGGCCTCGGACGAACTACAAGAGAGAATCCACAAGATACAACAACAAAACTCGACATGGGAGTCCTTTGAAGAAGCTTTACGGGAGGCATATGACTATGAGAGATGGACGGGACGAGATCGACGAGAATTCGACGAATGGGTGGCGTCGGAGAAGACTCACCGAAGTGCAACGCAAGCGTTCCTAGAGTTCGAGCATCGTTTGCTCGACTCTCGGAGCGGGAACGAAGATTGGTGGGAGAAGATAAAGTCTTAATGTTCGTAAGATCGATCGATCGGAAAGAAAGGATGGACATCGGGATCGAACTCGAAGATGATGACGGTGCGAACGGTCTTACCGAGGATTGGGCCAAAGTCGAAAGGGTATGCCGAAGACATGATGAAAGGAAGCTGAGAATCTCGTCAACAACGACATGGCCCATGAAGGATGGTCGATTGAGGAAAAACGATGAAGCCGATATGAAGGCCGAAATACAACATGATGGTGCGACGGAAGAGGGTGTAAAACAAGCTACCCTCTTGTCTTGTGAAAGAACGATGGCGAAGGATAAGGCCGATAATTCAAGTGTAGAAGGAAATTTCGGGATACAAGTGCCCGAGACATCGGGTCAAAAAGGGGTAA
Organism: Azolla caroliniana; assembly: GCF_043228905.1. Taxonomy (NCBI): domain Eukaryota; kingdom Viridiplantae; phylum Streptophyta; class Polypodiopsida; order Salviniales; family Salviniaceae; genus Azolla; species Azolla caroliniana. The sequence goes on from NW_028230443.1 coordinate 1,937,917, forward strand.
GCATAATAGATTTTGCATAATTGATGCAGATAAAGAGTGTGAAGCGGATGTGATTAAGGAGGTAGCCACAAAAGACGAAATCAAATCGGAGGTGGCTATGGACGAATCAATGGCGGATTGCCATATCGAGACTTCCCCACCACTGATTCCAGAGACTCCGGCGGTTGCGATCGAAAGGCAACGTGAGACCGAAGAGACGGAAGGTGGCGGAGAGAAAACGAATGTCGAAGCCGACGAATACGATGAAGAGATAGCCGAGAAGAATGCTAAGGGTGAAACTACGAAAGAAGGTAATACCGAGGATTCATGCCAACAATATCTAGAGACTTCGGCGGTTGTGTCCGAGAACCAACGTGAGACCGGAGAGACGGGAGATGGCGGCGAGGAAGGTAAAGTCGGAAGTCGGTTCGGATGGAAAATGATCCATCCGAAATTCCAATCTAAAAGAAAGTGCGACAATGCGGAGGTCGGGTCTACGACGGGAGAAGTGCGTAATACAGAGCACGCTCTACGGCGAATAAAGAAACGCGTGTTATGGCGAATAAAGAAGCACGCGCTATGGCGAGAAAAGAAGCATGCATTACAACCACACGAGGACCGAACAACGAGCACATATCGGAGGACCTACGTAGCGAACAACGGAAAGAAGTGCCGAAAGTCGAACCGGACAAGGCAGGTGAAAACGAAGAAAAGAAAGCAAATCCGGACGAAAAGAAAAGAAAAGAAACCGACCCGAAAGAGCATTGAATCGGTAAAAACCGACCAACCGAGTCCGGATCGACCGAATACAAATCGGAAAGGAAGCCGAACTAAACGAAAGACGATCCGACGAGACCGAATCGGAAGTAAGCTAATACGACTAAACCGAAAATCCGAAAAGAAGTCGAGATTGATGAAGAAAAGAAAGAGGGCAAGAAAAGATACTACCGCGGATGACAAGGACCAAGCGGGCCATGCAAAAAGCGAACGAAGACTATGGTGGATCGGATGTCGACAATGGTTTGGGTGGAAAGAATGGATGTGCTCCAAATGGAGAGACAAAGTCAACATAACAAGAGAAGTCGAGGGTACTACGAGCCGGCAACGAAACCAATCGGGTAGAGACCGAACGGAGGAGACTAACAAACACCAACAACTTCGGCACATACCGGAGGATGTGCGGGTTTGAAGGGGGTGAGTGTCGTAGTGTATTTTGTACACTACGTGAAAAACGTATATAGTATTAGATTCAATAAAAAATGAAGAAATAGAAGAAAATAGCAAAATAAATGGAACATGCATAGGGCAAGATTCGAACCTTGCACCTCCATGTTAATAATGTAATGTCTTACCATTACACTAGCATTTCATTAGTGTTAAAGCATAGATGTCCCACATAGAAAGGTAAATTCACGCTAGGATAAACATTAGAAAAACGCATAACAAAAGAAAAAGCTACACATACACATCTAGCGTGCATGATAAAAAACGCACAAGTTAGAAAAAAGCATGATCACTTTAGATAAAGCATATAGTCTATCTATAGGAAAAGCATGGGGTCTATAGTTAGAGAAAAAGCATGGATTACTAAGACTTCCTCATCACTACATAAGGATGGGGAGCACAATGTAATTGTGTGTGAAAAATATTTGGAAACTGGATATGTTTCTAAAAAACACCAATTAATAAACTATACTCGTGGGATTCACGAGAATTCTATATCATTCTCTTTCAACCGAAGTTTATATTCTTATATTCATATTGATTAATCTAATACAATACACTCGTGGGATTCACGAGTTTGCTATAACTCTTTCTTACAACATATTTATATTCTTATTAGCCTTAAAACTCTCCTCTTCCTAGTCCAAAACCCCAGCGGTTCCCACCCGACTCACGCAACGATCTGGCGCCGAAAGGCACGACAGCGTAATCGCCGGATTTTGTTGATTGCGGTCCTGATGCAGTCAGTATCTCCGAAACATGCTTTAAACTCACCTAGAAACTCTTCAAAATTGTTGAGTAACGGAGATTCCTTTTCTACTAGTGGAGCGAACCATGACAACGCTGAGCCACTTAACAAAGTGCCTACTAAACCCACTCGTGATGCATCGGTGGGATATCGGGAAGGATGCATTTGAATAACTAATCGTACCTGGTTAAGGAACCCTCTAAACTGCGATCGCGTTCCATCGAACTTCGTGGGAAGGCCAATCTTAGGTTCTTTATGAATCCCTTGTGTTCCGGGCCCATGTTGTTGCATCGCTACGATGGTGGCTTCGAGTTGTTGCACGCGTAACGCAAGTTCCCCATGTTGTTGTTGCGTTTGCTGCTTTTCTAAGGAGATTTGCTGAAGATCCCCCAGCAACCGTTGGTTTTCTTGTTCCAAAGCATGGAACTTCTCCTTCAAGCATTGGAATTCCGAGAAAACATATTGATATTCTTCAGCGCTAACAGTGGCCATGGGATGAAAGAAAAGAGGAATAAAAGATTAGTAGGAAATGAGAGAGACAGAAGGTAGGGAAATTGGTTCAAACTGTCATGAACAGTACTGAGACAGAGAAGGAATTAGTACTAAACGAAGGATTAGTACTATGAGAGGTGTGGAACTTCTTCGAGAGAAGGAAGAAGTGAGCGAGACAGAGAGAAAGAGAGAGAGAGAGAGAGAGAGTGTGTGATGATAAGAAAGATATTTATTATATGAAGAGAATATACAACGGTGGCTAAAAGGCTTAAGACTGGCGTTGAACCAATTTGGTTCAACATAATGCCTAGTGCCCTCTTTTATAGTGTTTTCAGGAGTAATCCTGAAGCTTCTAGAATGTTCCAGAGAAATCTGGAATATACACTAATTTCCTATAATAAAATGTAAATGAAAATAATATCCTACGTATTACAATAGATGGTCTAATGGTCAAGAGCTCGACCCATATAACCTAAGGTCATGGGTTCGAGTCTTGCTATATCATGACACCGGCCACCAGTACTTCCCCTTTATTTTCTCGAACGTGGCCCACATTCCACGGTGTCCAGCCCAAGGGCTGTCGTGGTAGGCCGTCAGCAGCTCCTCCTATTCTTCCTTCATCGCCACCACCCGGAGCGGGACGCCGTTCCTCTTCTTCGGGTGCTTCCATAAGTATCCGTCCCGGAGAAAGAATCGGTATGCTTTCTTCCGGATCCGGTTGGCCTCGTCCTTCGTCCATGACGCATCCAGCGTCATTGTCCTCAAAAATCCACCGATCTGGAGCCACTCGCCGTCGTACTTGCTCTCGTCGAAGTCGTTAAGTGCCGGAGTGCTCGTCCCATCGGTCGTCACGTACGCTGTCTCGAAGAAGTCCACGCCGACTTCTTCGTCCTCCGAAACCATGCCGCCCTCGTCATCAAACCTCGCCCTCGAAAGCATGTCGGCCATGGCGTTGTCCTTTCCGGAAATGTGCCGTATTTCCGGGTCCAGGGACTTGATGTACGCTATCCACCGGAGCATCGCCAGGTCCGGTGTCGCGCATCCGGAAACCATGCCGAGAATCGGCAGGCAATCCGTCTCGATAACCACTTCTGTCCCGATCAAGTAGTCTTTGTCGGCCTTTACTGCCGAAACGATACCCCAGAGTTCGCGTTTAACCTGGGCGTACCCTCGCTGTCGTTCACTGAGGACATTCGCGCCGAATAGGATCGGGAACCGAATGCCGTCCTTGTCTTCTTGGTTGACGACCCATCCGATCCCGGTCGGGCTCGTATCCACCGTTATGTATACTAGGGTACCTTTCTCGTAGACAGCCTTCCGGATCGCCGGTGCTGCCGTAAGAGCTTCCTTCAGCTTCCGGACCGACTCCGTGTGCTCGTCTCGCCACTCGAATTTTCGCCCTTTCTTCAGCAACCCGTATAGCGGCTCCGCAACGTGGGCATAATGAGGGATCCATATGTGGTAGAACGCGCATGCCCCCAGGAACCTCCGAACTTCCGTAACCGAGCTACAATCGGTCTTCATCGCGGAGATGGCTTCTACCTTTGCCGGAGACGGCTTCCGGCCATAAGGTCCACATAGGTGTCCAACCACCAGGATTTCCGATTGCCCGATGGCCGATTTCTCCCCAGAGAAGGTGAGCCTCGCATCCTGTAGCCTCTGTAGCACCTTCTCGCAGTCGTCGGTGTGTCGCCACGAATCGCCGACATCCGTCCGGCCCGACTATCTCGTCCTTCTCCTCCACCGGCCACCCCTTGATTGGGATGTCGTCTAGAAACGGCATGGTGATGTCCGGGATGCAATCCCTTAGTACCTTGTTCATTCCGTTCACCATGTGGGCCACCGAGTTGGTCCCTCCTTGTGGCAGGGTACACATCCGCACTAGGCCGAGGGGAGTTCGCATCGTCGTGATGTCTCTGCTCTCCATGGCTGGCTGGAACTGGTCGTACCCCGAGTATAGATCACCGACCGAGTAAATCGACCTTCCGGCGAAGGCCTCTGTGAACTCGTCTATGGTCGGTCCGATTCCTGCGTTCCGAATGGTCACTCTGTTGACCGGCTGCAGGTCTTGAATGAAGCGCATCGTCCCGTTTTTCTTTGGTACGGTAAACCATCGGTTCGAGTATGGGGCACTCGACGGTTCGAGAATACCCATATCTACTTTCTGCCTCAATAGCTCCATCAACTTCGGGATGTGAGCTCTCGGTACCGGAATCGGCTTGAGATTCCACGGCACATGCAGTACCGTGAATATGACCATCGGCTCCACGATCGTCGGGTCTACGCACTCGATCTCTTCCGGTGAGAATGCGAAGGCTTTCCCGTGCCTTCCGAGCATTCTCCAAAACCGGTCTTCCTCCGCCGGCAGTAGGAACCCGCCCCCACCGATCTTGAGCTCCCGGAGCGTCCTGTCGGTGAAGGTGTGTCCTATGCAGGCCGGATCTCGTAAACTGGGGTCCGACGCAACCCCTCTGATTCGGGACTCGCTGCCCTCAGGTAAGGGTGCCGCGACGGGCCTTACCTTCCGATCCACAGTCTTGTACTTCGTGCTAACTCGGGCCATCCGATCCGACTTGAGCCCCTGACTGAAGTCAGCGATGACTTCGTACATTTCTTCGGAACATACCGGTATCGTCCGGTCTTCGTTAAGGTCTTCTCCGGCTACCTTCCTCAGCATCCCCAAGGTGTCGTCGAAGGAGACCGCCTCCACGGCTCCGCTGATTTCCTCGTCCGGGCCGAGAACTCCGCACGCTCGAAGTCGCTCCTCCGCCCTTGCCCTTTCTCGGCCAACGATGCCGACTATCATACATCCTCCGTCGTCAGAGAAGCAAAATTTCCTGCCTATCGTACAAGGTTTCTTCGGTTTCGGTTCTATCGTACAGCTGTGGGGTCTTTCCCGAGTCTCCGGACTGTCTCGGCCCCACGCCTCGGCAGCCCTCTCTAAAAATCCTCCCGGTTCTCGCCACCGAGGGATTCGCAGTTTCGTTCGTGGTTCGGTCTCACGGTCAGAAATTGGACCGAATGGCGCCCGTCCTGGCTTTTGACCCTTGCGTAGACCGAACCGTTGTCTAGCACCTTGGTCTCCATTCGCGCCGCCGTGATGTATGGTTCCCCTAATATGACCGGGTGCGAGGACATCTCCTGTACGAAGAAGTGTTGGTCAATCTCGACGTCGCCGATCTTGACTCGCACGTTCGGGCAGGCCCCATGCAGTTCCTCGGTGGCGCGCGTCGCCGCCCGTATCTTCCACCCGTGCTTGGTGTTGATCGGCCACTTCCCCTTCTTATAGAAGTCCATGGACATCAGGTTTATTTCCGAACCGTGGTCCACCAACGCCACCACCAGTTCCTGAACATCTCCGATCTTCACCGGGGTCTCCGTGGTCGCTCGGGCCCAGTGTGGCCTCGAATAGTGGCTCTCCGCCCACTCATCTGCCAGCGCCGAGTCGTCGATGTGCGTCGTCCGCACCTCTACCGGTCTTTCCGGATCCGTCTCCGTCGAGAGCCTCTTCCGTTTCACCAAGTCTACAATGGAGTCATGGAACTCCTTCTTGGCGATCCCTAGCACCTCCCGCAATGACAGCTCCACCTTGCTGTCGAGGATCCGTTCCTCTAGGACCTTTCGTAGGTCCGTGGTCCTTTCTATTTCCGTCCCCAGTCGGTATCCGCCCTTCTTGGGGTTGTCTTGCGCGCTGGGCCTGCCAGCATCGTTCCGTCGTTGCCCGAATCGGGTCTCGTACCGTTGTGAAGGCCCAGCCTCTCCGGCTTTCCCCACTCGTTTGTCTTCTACCAAAGCCTCGTAGTTCCGGCAGGCGGCTTCCACGAAGCCCGTCTTCTCCTCGACCGGATCGCTCCACCCGGTTATTTCCCGGACCCGTCTCTCAGCGCAGTCCGTTTCATCCTTCTTCAACCGTGCGCCGGCAAGACCTTCCAGCATCGCCGACCAGAATCCGTCTTTGCCCTCCTTTCGGGCCTCGCTGCCCCCGACCCGAATGCCGGCCGACACCGAGTAGTGGATGGCCTCCACGTGTCGGGTCGCTGCCTCCTCCATCAGTCTCTTCATACCTCCTCGTCCGTCGTTTCGGTTTAGGGCCCTTCTGGTGTCGTCGGCGTGCACCCGGCCTTCCCACAGGTACACCACCCGGTTCCTCAACGCTTTCGCGAAATCGCCGCAGTCCTTCCGGATGTGGCCGACCTCGTCGCACCACATGCACCTGTTCCCTATTGCCGGCCGTAGGTCACGAGCCGGTTCGCCGCCTTCCCTTCGAGTTTGGGCGATCTGGAGTTCCTTTATCGCCCGCGTCAACTCCTCCAGCGTTGCTCCTCCGGACGAGCCACTGACCATGCCGGTCGAAGCCGGACTGGTTTCGAGCCATTCCCGGGTTTCTTCCCTTCACCCTGCGGTGCCGGTTCAAGCCTCCTTGCTGTGACAGACCCCGCACCGGTCACCCCATTATCAGCCCATTCTCGTCGTTTGTCGAACCGGCCACAGACCCTCTTAACCGCAGCCCAGTCAGTCGTCAGCCCGTCTTCGGTTTCCAGCAAGGAGCCGACTTGATCCCGGTCCCGCTCGTCCACCGACTTGACGAACAGTAGGACCCGGCTCGTATCCAGAACGGTTCGGTCAAGCGCCGAAAGGCGCGCAAAGCGTTCTTCGAACTCCCGGAGGAGTGCCAACGCGTTTCTTCCCTTGCCGGGGGACTCCACCCATTCCATGAAATCTCGTTTCGAAAGCCGGAGCGCGTCGTCCAGCCCGTATCTTTCCAGGAGTCGGCCTTCAAACTCCTCCCAGGTACGGCTCTCCGCCCGCACCTCGAGCACCTCCGCGTGGATGCTCGGCATCGCCACTCGAGGAAACCCGGCAAGACGCCTCTCTTCCAGAATGTCCCGCATCAGCATTTCTGCCCCGTAGGATGCCAAATACTTCGTGGCGTCCTTTCCGCTGAACCGGCCGATCGTACCGACGACCGCCTCGATGGCTCTGTCGAGGGCGCCGGAGCCCTCGCGTGCGCTCAATATCCGATCCACGGCCGAAGCCATGGCCTCTGCAAGATCCGCCCCTTTCATCTTCTGCTCTTCTGCCGCCTCTTTCACGTCGGGTTCACCAAAGATGTCGAGGTATTCCTCGCGGATGCGTGGAATGAGGCGAGACCTCGGGGGTCCTGTACCAAAGAGCAAGAGAGGAGGGGAAGAATCCCTCTACGTGCGAGCGTAGATCCACAGGGACACGGCCCTTCAACGCAAAGACGCAAGTGGGACAACGACACAGAAAGACACGAATGTATGTATGTATTGACAAAGACAAACAACAAGAACACGAAGACAACAAAACACGAAGTCGGTTACAACCGAACAGGCCGGCGAACAGATGCCGATACCTGTTCGTAAACGCACAGAAAGACAGGAACAGGTTGGAGGTGCTGCCGGAAGCACTCGGGCATTCCTCAGAGCAGCGCGAGCCTCCCGAAACCTGCACAGAAGGAAGCTATGGAGTTTGAGAACCAGAGAGAGAGAGAGAGAAGCCTTTGCACGCAAAACCGACAGCACTCCGTCCTCGACTCTCCGCGATCCCTTCCTCCTCCTCGTCTCCCTCCTTTTATAGGCAAGGAAGGAGCCGTTTCCCCCTTTACTTCCCCACCTACCGAATCTGCCTGCATAGGATCTCTTATGTACAGCATAAGGCGCACGTGCATGAAGAGCCGGTTCCTAAGCTCCGATGCACCGATTCCGCTTGTGGACGGTTTTCTTCACGACAACGTGCGACTGACACTAACTGCAAGACAATGATTACCTAGTAGTCTAGGCTACTACTAGGCTTCCAGTTCCCACTCGAATCCGGCTCTCCGATCCGGCCGGTTGTTTCCAGATACCGATCCGGCTCAGGCTTATTCAGCCGATCCGGATCCGGTTGAGCTTGCTCACTCAACAAAAAATAAGTCACTACCTATAAGAGTGAAGCAGTGACGAAAATAAGGTTCAAAAAACCATGACAGTGTTACCTACTAAAATAAACGCCACAAATAAATGGATGGTGCGAAGTAATTGTAATTTGCATAATTGTGACATAAGCCACACATTGATACAAATGGTGGTGGTGTTGTGCGCAAAGATGTTGTACTCAAATCTATGAGTAAAACATCAATATGGGAACTCATGTGTTTTTAATCGAGTTCTAAGGCTCAATTACATGAGTTAAACTTAGAGGACTCTTTGGAAAAAATATTTAAAACGCGAAATGATGCCCACTCAATACGAAAAAAATAGTCTACACAAAATCATTACCCAATAGGGAAACACACGTAAATAGTGTAGATGAACATAAAAATTAAGGCTAAAAAAACAATGAAGTGTGGGTGGGTAGATGACAATCATAAGAAAATCTTAAGAAAGGGAAAAGACAAAGACAAATTGTGTAATTAGAAAATACTTAGGATAATAATCAAATAGGTGTATGAAACATTAAGCATGCCTTAAGGTAAGAAACCCTAGGGTAGTCGACATGCGCCTGCTCAAGACCACAACATTCCATAGAATCAACCAAGTGATGTCTCAAGAGAGACTAGAGTGGCATAGGTAGGGGACATACACCTCGTCAAGACCACCACATCCCATAAAATCGGCTAAGTGGTAGCCCAAGAGAGAATAAAGTGGCATAGTTAGGCGACATACACCTCGTCAAGACCACAACATCCCATAAAATCAGCCAAGTGATGGCTCAATAGAGAGTAGAGTAATCGAGATTAAATTCATCCTAAGACCTAACATTGGCATTGTAGGCTTTGAAGCACTTTACAACTACTTCCACCCACATCACTAGCAATAGGGTAGATGACAATTTGGTCCTGCATCACCACCACGGTAAGGAGGTATAACACCAACCAAGAATAAGATGTGCCCTCGATGCTACACAATTGTCGAAACCCATGCCTCATTGGCATCTCCCAAGTCAAGAATCAACCATTGTAAATTGTGCAATACCCATTATGACTCTACTAGAACTTAAGCATATGAAAGGAGTACATAGGCTTCCTACTAAGTCCTTCAAAGAAAAATCAAGCATCCTTTAAAACCTTACGATATTCCAATGCTTGGAGTTTCCGTTTTCTACAACATTATCATGGCATTATATTTATGGGAACCAATTTCTCATTATGTTCTATTTTCATGTTGACATACCATGGAGTACATGCATCGATGACAATAAGAGTCTAGGTGCATGTTCTATTTTCAAAAAGGTCATGGCTATGAGGAATGTAAAGAGGTTGGCCCTTCAAATACTCTAGCAAGGGTAACTATTTTTTAATGTGTAAATGGTTGACATATAACTAGTAAATCATATCCTATAAGAGAAGTCAATGGATGCCATAAAAGTATGTGCCACCAAAATAGTGCCTAAGATCATCGGTGCTCATTTTAAATATGCCAAATGTCTAAGGCATCACCACATTACACTAGGCTCAAAGTCATAAGGTACCCCATGAATATATCTTTGTTATAATTTCAAAGTTTGATATCACAAAATGTCTTTGCTAACATTGTCATGTGAGATATCATTAAAGAGATGTCATTATCTTGCCAAACTTAAAAATATTGATGAAATACCCCACAATGTTGCAACAACTTGCACAAGGCATGATTATCTTGTCGTCCCTCAAAAGGTTACAAGCACTCTTATGACCATTGGCGATGTCCTCAATAACCCCACGACACTCAAAAAATATATTGCAATAAGGATCAAGTAACGTTTTTATAATGGTTCGCTTATGAGCCTTCATTAGATGTGTCATCTTTGTATATTGATGAACCACCAATTTCAAGATAGAATCAAAACACAAGGTGGGAAATCCCATCGCCTAGTTCTTAACCGTATGTGTTGAGAAGCTATGATAATATATTCTACCTTCTCCCTTTGTTATCTCTTCAAATTCGCCACTAATCCATTGACAAGTACACATTCATTTTAAAACTCGAGATTTCTCAAGGATTGGGTATATTATGATCTTTTGAAGATTCCCTACATGGACCTCAAAGTTAATTTCCATTGCAAAGAACCCAAAAATTGAAAAACCATAGGACATGATTGATTATCTTTAACAACCTAGAACATGAAAACTTGGTTGACACGCCAACTTCCAAAACAGGTTTGCAATGTTGATAACGATTTATTAGAGCCTTCAAGAGGTTTCTTTTGATTCCATGATAAAATCTTCTTTCAATATAAAACTAACAAGCAAGACAACCAAGGATAGCATAGCCTTCCACGAAGACGCTATATAGATTTCAATATAACAACAATCATTCGCTCACTTAGGTATCTACTACTCTTGATAATATTTGAGCCCCATGGAAACATCATCTTTGCATATACAATAAATGCTAGAATCCCAACTTTTGATCAAGAGGAAATTTGGTTCTTTAATGCTGCATATGCCATTGATACAGCTCCTTAGCTCTTGGAAATATGCTCAATCTCAGTCTCACCATTCTCATTTTCAATTTTGAGTGGATGGTCGTGGCTGTAGTTTTACAGAATAACTTATCATGTGGTTAAGATCCTTTTTTAGGTCTTGCTAATCATAAATCCATCTTTTACAACATGATCTTTATACACAAAAAGAACAAATGATATCATCTTAAAACAAAATCATACAGATAATCAATCACAAGGACACTCTTTACACGAAATAACAAACAATATTTCATTAGAATGAAATGATGAAGATCATCACAAGAAAGTATATGAGGAGACTGAAGTGAATCCTCTGGATATGTCAATCCTTATTGCTATATACAAAGAGAGGACACTCTTTATTGTATTTGAAATCTATTGTGCACACCAATTGAAAAGAAACTTAGCATAGTACATAGGACGCTTATCATAAAAGATTAGTTTGTAGCCCCTTAGCATCGGCAAGGATTGCATGAGCAGCTGCTTCCACAGCTGCACCCATGCTGGCTCGTGGCCTGAGCATTGGATTCACATCCGCAAGAGCTTCCACACCCGCAGTTGGATCCACACCCGCAAGACTCACCGGAGACGGTCACCTCCACCTCCAACTCCATCCTGCTTCATCCATGTTTGCTTAAAAATCTTAGAACCTTTGGCAAAAATATCTTTTACATACATACATACATACATATAAAATGTGTCTATTGCTTATGTTACATTAAGTATGAAGACATGGCTACGATGATGATTGTCCCATGTTGGCCTCGCCATCACGTCATACATATAGAATACATGGCGACAATCTTGTCCCATATTGACCTCACCATCATATCAACACACAAATACATACATACATACATACATACATACATACATACATACATAAGACATGGCTCTTGCGACATGACGTATTCATTACATAGAAGCTATGTAATGAATCGATGCATCTTTTTGTGTGGTAGAACCATAAGGATGTAAAATAAAAGCAAAAGAGGAAGGTAAAAAAGACCAAAGGAAAAGTTTTGGAAAGCCTCATCCATGATTCTTGCATATATATGAATGCATTTTCCATGTGACAGAAACAGTAGGAGGTTAAAAACAAATTAATCGGGAATATGGAAGCCTTTTCATGTGGCAAATCCAACAGCATGTCAAAGAAAAGGTATTTAAGGCAAGAAGCAAAAGAATTGGAAACCTTTTTCCCAAATCAATTGTAAAAAAGCAGAAAAAAAAGAAAAAAAAAATAGCAACAAAAGCGATCATGGAACCATTTTCATGTGGCAATAGGATGCAAAAACAAGAGCAAAACAAATAAACAGGGGGAAGTCAAGTGAAGAAGCTCTAACATCACCTGGATACATTGTCACTGGAAGACATGGTGGTATTGCTTTGTTTCTGATTAGAAATGTATGAGTTTGTTTTGATTAAAAGGAAGGATATGGATGTGTCTTAGATATGTCTTTTTGCTCTGTTCCTGTCTGTGTCTCTGTTTTTGTCTTTGGTAAATGATAATGGAGACCTTGGTGCTACCTTTTGGTGCCTATTTATAGCACTACATTAGGCCCAAGCCCATAACCTTTTTTTCTTCTTCTTTTGAAATTTATTTATTGTTATAATCAAATATTTTGATTCTCATCCCTTATCTCATTCTTCATTCCTCTGGGATGATACTCCACCATCTCCGGGTCCTCGGAGGGAGAGATCATGGAGGTCCTACCATACCTAGGGTTTGCTCGTTTGTCCCCACACATACATTCTTGATTGGTGATGGAAAGATTCGGTATCAATTCCATGAAAAAAAATGGTATTGAATTCTTCATCAAGATTGGTAGACTTTACTCATCACCCTCACATATTGATTTGGTAACACGATATCGGATCAGAGTTTATTTGTCATCCTCGGTTATTGGTTTCCACTCAATTGTATCGACACGACTTTTATTGCTACCTTCGAATGTCAATTTGATTACAATAGATAACCCTTTATTTGGTACCCTCAGACATCGATTCAATAACAGGATTCAAATGTCAAAATCAGACGTATGGAATCAAAGAAATAAAAAACCCAAAAAAAAGGGCAAACGTGACATAGTCTAGAACCCATTATGTTGAATTGGAATAGATTATGACATTGTGAATTTTATCATTCATCCGAAATTGATGATGTTGTAGCCGTGAGGACTTTTAAGACCAAGCAAACAAACGTGGTAATCACTCCCATTAGAGTGGTGTGAAGTGGGGAATGGGAACATTGTTCGAAAACAATGTTAAAAAGGTTATTTTATGTCTAGCTCATTCTTTAGAGCGTCTCCCTCACGAATGTATTCTTTTAATATGATATTATCAAGTTTGTGCGTGACAAACACACGCCATTGAGTGGTACCCACTCCTTGAGTACTATAAATTAGCATGTGTAAGCTTGTCGTCACAAGTACCAAATCAATTGGCCCACATCCTTGAATATGGACGATTTTTCTTGTTTAGTTAGTGCATGTTCTTGATTGAGAGCATAATTAGCTAATGAAAATATTCCCTTACTATAGCTAAAGGATTTGCCAACCCTGTCATTTTAGCTTCATTCACACATGCATCATATCATAATGAAGCAGTGCTTATACATATTATTAGATGGATATAGATCTAGATACGACGTGCATGTTAAGCATCTTATTATATATTTAAATAAGCAATCAATGATAAAACTCAATCTTAAACTAACATTCTTTGTATATCTAACTTGGAAATCAATTGATGAAGTGAATTGTAAACAACAATACATTATTGACATATTGTGGGTGCAATGATAGGCATTGTGGGCTTCCCTTGCATATTATTTTTCACAACGTATACATTTGTAATTGCATGTGTTTGCGTCTAACCAAAACAAAAAACAGGTACCATGATTGAAGTATTTGTTATGGAACGGTCTAAAGAACAAGAACAACAACTTGCGCAAAAGATCCACATGATTTTCTCATCAACACATGATCTCAAGCACAAATATAAAGTGAATCCTTTGGTTGTGACAAAGATTTGACTCTTGTGTAACTTTGCCACCATGTGCTTGCATCCACAAATCTAAGTGAATCTTTATCTGAGAGTTGTGACAAATTTTTCACTCATTCATTGGAATCTAGGGACACTAGAACGTACCAATTTCCAACTTGTCCATATGTTGACCATTATTCCCATCCATGTAAAACTTTGCCCATTAAAGAAAATGTATCATTCATAACACTTTTGTATTACACATTGTGAGGCATTAAGTCAATAATGTGACATATGGCAGATATGTCGTGTCATACAAGCCTGGGAAAAGTCCTCACTTTTGAGAGAGGATATATGTCTTCTTGAGGGATCTACAAGTGTTACATGTAGTACACATGTAGAGAAGAGAGATTGGTGCGCCTGATTTGATTTTAGCCAAGAGTTTGATGAATGATTCATACCCATAAAATGGTCAAAAATAAAGTAGAAACATGGATCAATGTGAGTAAATGTGGATAATCACTTTAGGTAATGTGATTCTAATAACCATGCTATAAACAATTAAGTCAATATAGGTTGAGGGGCCAACAAATAATACTTAAGAAGATGATGTGATTTAAGTCAAAATATGCATCTATTTAAGACATGTGCATCTATATAATAAACTATTGTTAGGGTTTAGGATAAGGCATAGGATGACCTTATTTATGCTAATAAGGTTAGGGTAACATTATACATGATTTGAATAATATGCAAGGATTGGAAAGAATATTGGGTTTCTATGGTGATATTTCCTAAATCATTATGGTTATTTGACACATTGATAATAATATTCATTTGGTGTTGTTTAGTTTAATGGTATATTATATATATGATCACGAGCTTATCAATTATGTGTGGAAATTTGCAATTAAAAATAACCCATTGTATGGGGTCCCAAGGTTAGACGCGGCCTTTCTATCTAGAGGAGACACCACTTGAATGCATGTTTTGTCACAAGTATTGTATTTATATGAAGCCGAAAAGGAGCCCAAAAAGTAAACAAATGCAATATATCAATGTGAATGCATTGCCTTATAGATCACACACAAAGCCTTAATAGGACTATCCACGTCCTCACATGTGACCCTCAGTGAACTACACATAAAGATTGCGAGAATGTGCCTATGGAATCAAAATCAAAGAAAATATTGTTTTTGGTATGATAATCATACTACTCACGGATAAAATAGTAAAACGAAAGTTCGGATTGTATTCGAGAGTGTTTGATCATTAGGGATTGAAAAAATCATCACGAATATGGGGTTTACATGATCTTCTCTTGTATCATATCCATTTATTTATTGCGAGGGAATTAGTGATTGTGCACACACAAGTGTGAGATGATTGAATTCAATTACAATTCACGTTGAGCAATAGGTATATCTTTGTCAGTGAACAAATAAAGATCAATATATCAAAATGCAATAGTTCACTCCGCATAGTTACGTAGAATAGATGAACAGTTTATGCAATCATTTTCTTCAATGTGAACAAATTGGTATGAAATGTCAAAGAAATATTGTGTGTATGTGATTTCACTTCATCATATTAGATCTTTCTAGAATTATGTATAGTAGTCGTGTGGATGTGAGGTGCAATTAACATAGACATGAGAAACTTTATGTACATACAAAATCAAGAAATGAGATTCGAAGACATGACGACATGTTGACAGTTGTATCACTCAACCTCATGAAGTCACATTGGGTGACACTTGTTATGCCAATAGTCATCGCATTCTATCGTTAAGTACTTGGCAAAAGAAATCTAAAAGGCGATGTTTATAGATTGTGTGGTTTAATTTCTTGGCAAGTCATGAATTTTGTTAGTAAGCACATGATTGTTAGCTATTCGTCCATGGATTGTTTTGTCAAGTGACGAACATTATCACATGTGGGGCCCAAACTTTTGCACACTTTAGAAAGATGAAAAAGTAAATCAATATTTTGTTTACAAAGGTGTCACGGTTATTTATATATCTTGTCATTCAATTAATTATAGTAAATTCATATACACATATATAGGAAAAATTACAAGACTATGCTAGAAACTCCGAACGTATGGTGTGATTTGCACGTACAACGTTTCACGCCATGTTTGGTTACATGTATGACGACATAAAAGGCAAAGAATAAAACCAAGGCTTACGAATTGTGAGATGGTCCACACACATCCCACATAATGTCAACATCTTTAATCAAATACAACTAGAAATATTAGGAGGTTTTCATGTCTATGTTCATACACCACGCACATTTCAACACGCAAACTGTGCCCATTGCTCTCTTATAACCACATTAAAGTAATGAGCCGACTCCTCAAAGGTTGATGTTCACGAAGTTTTTTGTACTAATTCCAATGGCCCAAGTAGGGGTCGGTATCATGATCGTTCGCCCATTTTACAAAGCAACACATTCTCTACCTATATTCAAGTGCCATCAATTTCGAGAAAATCATAAACTTCACATTAACACGATAGATTAAGTTGACAAAAAAGTGCATACGTTCATCTAGATTGTTCTTTTGGATAAGGAAGGAATACAAAGAACTCTCATGGGATGAAGAAGGAAACAATATGTGAGACCGAATATATTAATGAAGAAATACAACGAAGAAGAAAAGAACATTTTTTTCTTCGTTTTTTTCACCTCAGAGGCCTACAATTTTTGCCCACGGTTAACATTGATAGAAATTTCTTTTAAGGTAGGGAAGGCAAACTCAAAAGGCAAAGGTTTTAATCCCCATCATTTCTAAACAATCCAATCAATCGAAGGGCATCTTGATGGATACAATGCCAAATGGGTTGTCCCAAAGGAATTCTCCATTTTCTGAAATTATGTAGTGAAAGTTGGTTGTTCTTCCCTTCACACCATAGTTATTTCGGTGGATTTCTTTTGAATAAGCCTAATTAACATAAAGGAACAATCAAGAGTGGCAACCCCCCCACTTCACGACCTCGAACGAGATCCGCGAATAAAAGCCCAATATTCTCTCATAATAGATGGGACAAATTTCGATATACAACTGGGTTGACATGAGCCAACTTACCTATCGTGACATCGAATTTGCCAACAAGCCCCCTCCCCTCCTAAAGAAAGAGACAGCAGATGAGCGAAAGGGACATTTCACACCCGCAGGGGGGGCAACTCCAATCAAGTCAGAGCACCCAATGGGTGCGAAACCGGTATTTGTGTATGTGTATGTGTATGTGTTTTGTGTCTGTGCATGCGTGTTTACCAATATGGGTTGACACCTATCCATTAGAGGGTATCGTGGCACTATTTCGGGTGTCTAGTTGGTGTCTGTGTGTGTATGTATGCGCATGCCGGCCAAAATGGTGGGCATAATATGATGACATAAAGGGGTGTTGGGTGGGAATCAAATGAATACAATGTCTTCATCCTCAATCAATAATACACAAAACAAAAAAAGATGTTTTACTCAAACCCATATTTTCTATATATTTTCTGCCAATTAAAATAAACAAAATGAATATGCATTTTCTATTGTTGTTCACACAAAGAAGAATCTATTTTGTTGTGATCAGCAAAAAAAATCCATCTGTTTTTATTCAAATAAATAGATGCAAAAAGCCAGAAATTTTTTTTTAAAAAAAAACAGTATGCTCTCTTTAATTTGATTTTAATAAATTTAAAGTCTAACTAAATTTCTATTTAATGTATTCATTTATTTTATTTCAAATAAATAGATGCAAAAAAGCAAACACAAAACCAGTCTTCTCTCTTTAATTTGATTTAAATAAAATTTAAAAGTAAAAATTTTAGAGATCCTTTTTTTCTGCTATAAATAGCTGCCCTTGGGAGGTCTCAAAACAGAGCATTCCAATTGAAGAAAGAAACAGAGCAAAATACAGACCAACACATTCCTTCCTTTCCATTCTTCTTATTCTTCATCAAGCTAAAAAATCATCCCAAAACATCACCATGTCTTGCACCTGTGGATCTAACTGTGGTTGTGGCAGTGGATGCAGGTGATGATGAATGAATCTCTGTCTTATCAACAGATATATAAATTCAACAACAATAATACCTGTTTTTTTTACTTCCATTCTCTGCTCTTTTCTTGTGATCTCATATTGTTTTGTCCTTGGGCAACAGGTGTGGCAAGAGGAGCTTTGATGACACCGCCTTTGATGCCCCGTAAGTCTTCGATGATTCCTTTCATAAAAAATAAAAGCCTTCATGTTTGTAGAAAGCAAGGCAATTTCTAGTCTCATTTCCTGCAAATTTTCAGAGGCCTTTTTCTCATCATTCCCTGATATTGTTTTGTGCATGGAAACTAAATTCCCACAGTTAATGGCTATGGGTAGGCTTCTTAGTCTCCCAAAGAAAGCATACACACCATACACATACACATATATACATACATACATACATATTGTTTTGTGCATGGAAACTAAATTCCCACAGTTATGGCTATGGGTGGGCTTCTTAGTTTCCCAAAGAAAGCATACATACACATATACACACCATACCATATCATACCATACCATACACACATACATACATACATACATATGTGTATATATACATGTAGCATACATAGAGGTGCTGCTTTCTGCCCCTTATTGACATTGTAAACGAAATGAATGAAGCAGGATGGAGGTGGAGGTGACTGTCTCCGGTGAATCTTGCGGGTGTGGATCCAACTGCCAGTGTGGAAGCTCTTGCGGATGTGAATCCGATGCCCAGGTCTCGAGCCAGAATGGTTGCAGCTGTGGAAGCAACTGCTCATGCAATCCTTGCCGATGCTAAATAACTGCAAAAATCATATTGTAATAACAGCCTTTTTATGCTAAAGAACTGCAATATCATGTTGTAATACCGGCCTTTTGACAACATGGCTGTCTGGCCGGCTCAGTTTATTTTCAGAATAAACTTGTCAATCCTTTCATGACAAATAAAAGTATATGTTCATGATGTTTTTCCTGTGTAAACTTCTTCTTTTTTTTTAATGGTGGTTGAACTTCTTTCTTTCTTTTAATGAGATGTGTCTTCACAATTTCTAAGTTTAGCATGAATGACATGAAATTGATCCAGATGTGGACATGATACTACTTTGCCTCTAATGGTCAGAGTGAATCTGAGCCAAGCTTGTGTCAAATTATGTCGCCCATGATTCCATTCACAGTTCGGGCAACTCCAGTACAACATTAAAATGTTCCGAAAATAAATTTATTTCCCTAATTGCCTTTCACCGGTTGCCCATGGAATCTTTGGGTTTACCCTCAATTCACTTTTGATCAATCCTTGAAAGAGATGAAATGGGACGAATTGACCATTTAATTGCTCAAACTGCACACATAATTGATAAAATAGGGAAGGAAAGGCTATGCATACAATAGCCCAAATAATACATAAATTTAGGCTGGAAGTTATGGTGAGGACTTGCCCAAATATTTGGGAAAGTGAGTTCGGTGCAAATTAAAGGGCATATGGGCATTGGAGATTTTCCTTAAAATGTGTTCCCATCACATCTCATTTACTCTGCAAATGAGGTAAACGCTTAAAACAGATAAAAACGAGCTCTTGAACATTGCTCCCATAACTCTGAAATTTATGTACTCCACTGTGTTTTTCTAAGGTATACTCAACTTTGTTAACATACTAACCATTATCTGTTAATGAGCAAGCCTAGAAGACCTTGAAAGTCATTTAAGTAAACACTTCAAACATAGAAAACAGATATGAATATATACACATTGAATGGAATAATTTTTCATAAGCAATGAACTTGTAAACCTCAGATATATATAGTTTTTGCCGAAGCACCAAACTTAACAAACCTCATGTGTTTTTTGGATAAATAAAGAGCATACAAACTCCATCAGTTTCAACATCAAAATAAACATCTAATATGCAACTTGTACTCGACACCACTATATGAAAATTGATAGGCCAAGCATCTTTGCTATTCCCTATGTGTAGAAAAGCTTTTCTCTTATGCCTCTTTACCTTAGCCCACATGGCTATTACTCATCTTCCGATTCTTCATCCTCGGAGCTTTGTTTTGATCCTTTCTTTGTATCTTCCTTTCCGGACTTTTCCTCTTGTTCTTCTTCACTATATTCACTCTCATAGTCTTCACCATATTCTATCTCCTCTTCATGATCATCTTCCACCATAGCACCATCCTCAGTCACCATAGACCTTGTTCCAGCACGGCTTCTCTTCATTACTTTTACCTTCAAGTTCACTTTCTTATCACAGCCTATCCAAGTGTCTGATAGACAAAAAGCCGTCAGGTTATAGCTTCCTTCCACAGGAGCTTGGAACTTAACTACAACAAGTCGAGATCCCCCCTTTACTCTCATTACCGCTTCTTTCACAGCTACATTTACCTCCTTATCACTAGCACCGGTGCCTTCCATAGACTCTTGTACTGACTTCGATGCTGCCAGCACGGCCGCTGATTCATCCAAGAAAGAGACCCTATGAGAAACCCATACGAAGTTCTTGGTTGTATCGGCTAGAAGGACCCAATATGCCTCATCTTTGTGATATGGGAAGTAAGGCGCATGAGGGTGGCCTACTACTAGTCCATTTCCTCTACTTAGAGAGACCCACGCTTTCATCGTTACAATATCACCCTCCTGTATGCCTTCCTCACCCTCAGTTTCACATGTAACGTCTAATGACATAACTGGCATCATCTGTAATACAGCCTCGACATCTGCGGCTTCAGCATCTGTGAACTCTCCTTTAGAGATCAATAATTCCCTACGCTCCTCGATACTGAGGTCTCGCAACTCTTGCAATGTTCTTACTTTCTGCAAACGCATGGTGTTGGAGCTTTAGTAAAATGAGAGTAAGGTAAGCTATGCCCCACTAAATTTTAAACAAATTCAAATCTAGTGCAAAATATTGTCTCACACTTGTTTTCAGGGTTTTAAAAACTAAAACATTTCAGAAAAACCTGGATTTCTCATGAGTATTATGGATTTGAAAAGCATCTAATTTCTCAAGATTCCAAATAAAAAGTAAGACTATTTTAATCTGTTTTGTCTTTTGTATCTTAAATTTAAAGTTGTGTGGGGGACAATTAGCAACATCGCATCATTTTCTTAAATACTGGTACAAAATCTTTAGTGGGAAATGTTTCTGAACCTCCCAAAAAAACATGTGAACCTCTTATTGACTGGTAAACGAGAATAAGATCTCTCTAAACCTACTAACTTACATTATTATGAATATCATGTAAGAGAATCTAAACAAAATCTCTACGAACTTTAAAGAGGATTTTAAGAGAATATTATGGGATAAGCTTGGAGACAAGAATCTAATATCTCATATTTGTCTTTCATTATTCTTTTTGGGGGGACCTGGCTCTAAAACTTCTTTTGAAACAAAATCATATAAAAACAGTATATCGACTAGTTAAAAGAAATGGAGAAGAGGATCCCGTACCTTGCGTCCGATCTTTTTTACAACCTGTTCTGAAAAGTGAGGGAGTTGTAAAAATGCCGCAATCCCTTCAACCCCAGCAGCACCTTTCCTCGCACTCTGTGGTACTGCCTGCAAAAGAACTCACACAAAATGCTGCTAAAATTATTCATGCCCCCTATCAATTGTTCAAATAGTCATGGCTGAACATATTAAAATTAAACACAGCCATCCTCACATAATAGATCTAGATTCCCAATCTACCGGAATTTCGTTTGTCCAACTGATTTTGTACGAGTAAAACAGGGAAATGTATAGAGAGATTTTTTTCTGAATATTTATATATTCATGTAAATTCAATTTTTATATAAACCTATTTAAATTTTAAAAGCTCTCTTTTTTAGGGGTAGGTCTAACAAAGTATGATAATTTTTGTCAATTGCCAGCGTAGTCGCTTCAATAACAAAATATATCTTTTTTGGTTGTTATATTTTTGTAAACAAGATTGTTTCATTCCTTCAGAAGCTTTTGACAGATCAAATCAACCAAAGAAAAAATGCCTGTTAGGAACGAAAAAACTCATAAAAATTCTCTACTATGCCCAACCTGAATGATATTTTGGGAAAGCTCCATAACTCCAAGTGCAGGGCATAGCCATCCATATCCTTCAGCATTCCTTGCTGCAACAGCCATCTGTTCACTTAAATTGTTAACCTTTAAATACAAGCAATGTATAGATAGCCAAGCCTTTGGATGTAAAAGAAAAGAATTTAAATTTTTTATTCCAGCTGAATAAAATAGATAAATGATACCTTCATAAGTTCGTCAATCAATCGGGGTGCCAGCCGAAGAATGTGTGCAAAATCTGCCTGAAGAGCAAGGGGTACATTTGATGGCTCCCTACTTAATTGGGCTAACAGCAGAAGCTCTGTCTGCATAAGTCAAATTGTTCCAGCATGATTTGACTGAGTTAAGCATGTTCAATGGCAGTAAAAAATATAATGCTGAAAACCATAGGTAAGCATATGGTTTCAATAGAAATGCTCACGTCAACAATAGCATTTTCTTTATCATGAGTATGGATAATCTCATAGATGATCTTGTAGAAGTGTTTTATTGACAATGCATTTGTAGAAGCGACAATCCATAAATTGATTCTTGTTATTTTCGCATGCAGAAGCCCAGATTAGATTCCTCTCTACATTTTTGATATGGTGCACCTGCCATACTCTGCTTAGATCCTTATATCCTTGTGGCTTTCTCTAATTGGATGTTTAATCACTTTTTGCTAACTTCAACAGACAAACCATCATTTCATGTACTGTTTCATTTCATTTCATAGGTTATAATCTGTATTGAACCCCATAAGTCAACCATTTGGTTGGGTCCTAGTCAGGAAGTTATTTCCCTCGATTTATCATGTCCAAAACTCAGGCTGTTAGTACGTTATATGCAGACAAAAAAATTTAACTAGAATTGAAGGTGGTACGAATGTTCCTTTCTAAATTTCCGCCATTCCCGCTAAGCTGTGGACAAACTCAAACGCCTTTAAATGGCAGAGTTTTCAACTTATGGGAAATCCATTTTCTTAACCTGAATGTATATTTGTGTGTGTGTATGTATGTGTGTTTTTGTGTAGTTCATATATGTATATGTGCAAATATTCATGTAAATGTACATATATGATCCATTTCTAATAGGAATGTTATAGGCATTCTTCATTAGGAGTGAAAGGAGTTTGCCTGAAGGCTGGTCTTTTGCAGAGACAACTTTCCAACTTGAAGCTTGTTTATATCACTATAAAGGCACTCTGCATACTTAGAAAATAAGTGTATTTCTTCCAAAAATGTACTCACTGATAAGTTTCGGCCCCATGGTTCACATAACAAATGGTATTTCAATATGATGTAGGTTTCGAAGTTTTTTAAGCCAAGGATCTAGCCCTCTTTGAAGAGGCCATTCTTACAAAGACTTTTTCGCACTCATTTGTTGATTGTTTGTGAACAGTGTGGTTTTGGTTTCAATTGTTTATGGTATTTTCTTATATACCTTTCATAAATATAAATGTCAGCTTACGTAAAACTAATGAATGATTTAATGCAATTAATAGATGCGTATTTGATTCTCTAATACCTTGTGATAATAGATCGTAGGTGCTTTCTATATATGTGGGATGAAACGAAGACAGATTGACCAATTCTATTGAAGGACAAATCACTATGCGAAAAAAACTCAAATAATGAGCCTTTGCAGAATATTGTTCCAAGGCAAGTACCTTCACAAGTGCAGGATGTTGCTTCCAAAACTTAGCTTGATCTTGCTTTAAGCTTTTTGGATTGAGATTCAGCTCGCTGCGCACAACTATGAATAGCTTTTGTAGGGGTTCTTCATCACTGCGCCGAACTGGAATCTCAATATATTCTGCTGCCTTAATAAAAACGTCCATCACTTTACTGCACATTGCAAAGTTTTAGTTAAGACAAAACAAATCCTGAATAAAAAATCATAAAAACAAAGATTTTTTTGAAGTATTTGAGAACCAACAAATATAGGTTTCATATAGTTGATATTGGCACCAATAAAATAAATTTATATTTATAGCAAGAATAACCCATGAAATTGATCTCTACCTACAAGCTTCCCCTCTCCCTTTATCAATACATTAATAATTGTCAGCACTAAGTACTTGGTAAGACCGCTTCAGAAAGATTGCTCATTCGATTTCTTTCGTTGTTCTCATAGATGAAGGGAACATTTCCATCTGTAACCTCTTGTTCGGTCTGCTAGGGATTTTTGGTCATTTTGGAGACATTAACATTCCTTTCTTTCCTCTGTGTACATATGTGTGGTGTGTATGCATAAATTACTTGACTGAATGCGATGGATATAAGATGAAAGAGGCACAAAAGTTTAGTAAACACTACATGAGGAATTTATGTCCAGGAATGAACATTTAAACTATCATCAAGTAATGAAATTGAACACTAACTGAAGAATAATGCATACCTTGAAGCGAGTGAAGGCTTAAGGAGATGGTAGTAATTATATAATGTTTGATGCATTACATAGTTCCCGGTATATTTTGATGATCGTGAGAGGTAAACCACCGCAACCAGTAGGGGAAGCAGAATACCTAAACCCACTAAACCAAGTAGGAGAATCCCAGAAGCGGTCCCTCCATTCTTGTTAAGTAGAAATGAAGGAAGTGCAATACCCATTTGCCATCCCTACCAAAAAGAAAGAAATATGGTTTTCCAGTTCTCTTTTCATATTATCAAATTTCATATAAATGTTCATAAAATTCACTCACTTCACTATATGTGAAATGTGTAAAAGAACTCAACAAAAATCTTGGATTAAAACAAGAAGAAACCTGTCTGCCATCCGGATGACCATACTTCTCATAATTCTCCCTTGAAGCAGGATCAGTAAGAGCTTGGTAAGCTTTAGAGATAAACTCGACAAAATATCTATTTGCCTCTGTAGAATAAGTTTAAGAAACTCTGAATTTTCCATTCAACAATCACACACAGACCGTCTTTAAATACAAAACGAGGATAAGAAAAATACTCACAGACCTGGATCTGGATTTTTGTCTGGATGATACTGAATAGATAACTTCCTATATGCCTTTTTTATCTCTCCATCAGTTGCACCTGGCTCCACACCTAATATTGAAAATGGCTCGAAAGGCTGAATCTGCTATGAATTTAAGATAAACTTGATCTTTTTAATAACAGTAATAATATCAAAATAGTACGTACAATTTTAAATGTGAAATAAATCTCGTATATATTGCCAAAGATATCCATAACCCTGAGCAGTCTAAAATGCATCAATCGTAAGCTCACTTATATCAGTTACAGTATACATATTTTTATTTCCGTCTCCCTCTCATGTCTTAATAAAACAAAAATACAAAAATTGTACGGGTCTTTTCTTGATTGCTGTACAACCTTTCTAATCAGAATTTACTTGTTTTTAAGCAGCAGCATCATGTCATATATATGCCTACTGATAAAAGAGCAATTTATAAGGTCATTCATTCAGTGCATGAGATACGCATACATTCATTCGCACATATCCATACATACATATATGCATGCATTGTTTTCGAAAGGTATCACAGAGTTGTATTGCATTAAATTAATAATGTAATCAAATGTGGGTGTTAGTAGTGTTACCTCTCTGGTCATCAGTTTGATATAGTAAACTAAGACGGCCATGATCACCCACATGCATATCAGTGTCACATTGCTACAAGTTGAGAATTTTGTTACCTGTAGGAGGCCCAGAATGTCATTTCAAACATCTTATCTCCCATCAATCACGAGACTAAGAATGAAAAACATTTTCTCTCTTAAAATCAAAACAATTAACAAACGTGCAGGAACCTTTCTGATAAAAGACGTTCTATACTTGGCAGATCTGACGCAAAGAGAGCAAAGGCAGTGAATGCTCTTTTTCTTCTGCTCCACGGCCTTAATTAATGTATAGATAGTCCAAGGTATAACAAAAAGACCCAAAACTGATAAAATGAAGATAGGAAAAAGAGAGCTCATTTCTTCAGCAGCAGCAGCCATGGTTTCAGCCTGAAAAACAAGTATGACAAAAAAAGGGGATGGAAATTAGAATAATCAAGAAGAAACTAATCAGCAGTGGCCTGATCGATAGAATGGAACTCTTTTCTACACAAATCCACTAGTTTAAGAATTGAAAATGGTTAGGGAGAAAGAATTACCTCCCGATTAGATCTGAGAGTTTCCTGGGGTGGATTAATCCATCAAAATCTCTGAGCAAAATAAGAAGCTCTTGCAGGAGGCCTTTCACAACAGAGGAAGGACATTTGCAATATTTGGGCGCTTTCACATTATTGGAGAGAGCCACACCACGAAACCAAAAATGTTCTACATTTTTACGAGGGAAACCCGCCACAATTTTTCCGAGGAACATCATCGAACAAACAGCAGAATGCGTTCGATCCGACAAAATATTTGTTCCTCAATTAACTCACGAATATTTATGAGAGACAAGGGCTTGGGACGGTCTGTCGTTGAAAAAGGCCATCCAGTCACTTGTCTCCTGTAAACCATCCGGGTGAATTTGTTCCTTTACAAGAGATTAGGGCTTCAGATGCCTTCTCGTTGAAACATCCATCCAATCACTCTTGTAAGCCATCTAGGTGAATTTAACGTTTGGCTTTGGATTATGATACAAGTAGGTGTTGTTCAGACAACTATGCTAAGGGTGTATGCATGACGAGCGGAATTAGATACTTTGGAGGAGTGTATCATCTATTTTAGGGGTGATTTGATCATAAAACACCATGAATAGCAAGGTGCTAAAGTCCAAGATTCAAAGTGAAATTCTTCATTTGCATATTAGTGATTTGTTCGAGATCATACATTTTCAAACAAATCACTTTCCATATGTTGAAAATGATAGCATTGCGATACAATGCAAGACTAAAAATGGTCAAAACAAGATAGAGATCAATGCCTACAATGAATAGCTATTTCTCTAAAATGGCAATCAAATAATTGATAAGATGATAAGTTTGTATTATGACATATGTATCACTTGGAAAGGTGTAGATGATTAGTATGGGGAGTGCCTTACCATTATGAAAGCATCTTATAAGTTTTTGCTAGATCAATTACAACTTGGCTTCATCGCCAAAAGCCCTTGTAAATACATCACCTTTAGTCCATCTTTCAAAAGATAGGTCAATATTATTCATTCGTATCTATATTGACCCTCATGTAATTCTACTAATATAAAAATTAAGTGTCTCTAATTATTGCACGCAATAATCCTTTTATTCGCTAATAAATCTCGTAACTAATCATTGAACACCATAACTATAACACTAAAATTGATTAATCTACAATGTTTTTACTTGTATTGCCATGAATATTTCATAGTACAGATTTGAAGGGTATTTTCTCGTGCAGACATGCATCAAAGGTGACATATATATATGCAAGTTGAAAGTCTAGAGCTTATTTGGAGCTACCCTAAAAGTGAAAGAGATATCCACAAAACATTACTTTTAAGCATTCGAGGAGTCAAGGAA
Organism: Azolla caroliniana; assembly: GCF_043228905.1. Lineage (NCBI taxonomy): Eukaryota > Viridiplantae > Streptophyta > Polypodiopsida > Salviniales > Salviniaceae > Azolla > Azolla caroliniana. Next base: position 1,965,317 of record NW_028230443.1, read on the forward strand.
AACCATCTAAGCCCAACCTAAAATTGAAAAGATAGGTACCGGTAAGCCAATAACGAATAACTTGCATAGTCCAATGTAGAATAAATCAATACAAGTTTGCATCCTATAGACGTAGTAGCATTAAGACAAATTAATCCTTGGAGCTCTAAAGTTTTGAAAACCAGTTGGATGTTGAGAGCGAAACTTTAGGTGTATATTTGACGATACTAAATATAAAAGGAATTTAGACATGATACGAGGCGTTTGGAGAAATGAAGACAAAGAGGGAGGAGCATTTGGAGAGAATAAGATAGAATAGAAAGAATAATTCTACTTAAAAAGCTAAAGATCTCATCGGGTCGCTTTGGCCGAGTGGTTAAGGCGTGTGCCTGCTAAGTACATGGGGTTTCCCCGCGAGAGTTCGAATCTCTCAGGCGACGCGACCGTTAGAAAGCTTTTTGGTTTTTTTACTTAACTTCATTCCTAGCTCTAGGTTTTGCTAAAATCGTCCTACATGCTTGGAATAATCTCTATAATGCACCTTGGCAAAGAGCAAAGGACAATGCAAATGCATTAGTCCAATAAGTTATATATGTTCTTTTCATTCGAGATGCATCAAGTTGACTTGAATATTGTGATTAAATTATAGTTCATTTGCTATACTTTGTTCGAATCAATAATGCAAATTTACTACCCAAAGTTAAAAATACAACTTCATGCTTGTGTTTCTTATTAGAATTTCAGCTTCTATTATTTGACTTGACTTGGTTCGTGAATTTTCTTTTGGTTCTTCAAATTCTTTCTCCTGGCTTCATTGACCATTGATATACATCAAGTTCGCTCTTATATATCGTGTTCTGATCCGTCTAGATGTTCATTGCTTGTAAAGGCAAGTGGCATGACCATCTGTAAATATTGAACAAGTTGACAATGTTTCTTGATTAAGAGATGATATTGAGTGACAAAATTGTTCAAAGTCATGGAGGCTTTCCATCTTTGTCATGAAGGTAAACCATTCTTGTGTTTTTCTTATAGACTTCTTCACCTTCTTTATGTTTAGACCATAAAGAGACAAATGCTCAACATATTAGAGGCAACTGATGAGTTGCATCTGTAACACTAATATAATGATGATAGGATGTGGAAAAACTTCATTGACAGATCAAGATGACATTTTGGGAGGGGACTTGGAAAACAAAATTAGTTTAAACACCCTGAAGAGGTTCTGGAATAAGTTCAGCCACAAAGGATTTAAGAAGTAAAAATTAACTTCACATTAGTGCCCTTGCAATTTTCTGTGTGTAGAGTAATCCGTGCATATTAAAATCTTCACTCTCAAAGAAGGAAAAAAATGTAGTAACTCTGAAACACCACTTATATCCCAAGTCCAGTCCCACAACCATCCAGCATCATCTAGTTCCAATATATATGATGAAAACATATGCCAAGAAGCAAAGAGGGTCCATTTCAATTGATATATTATGGATACACCGTTTCTCTTCGGCTCGGGAGCAAAAAGCTTTAGCAACTAGTTACAAAATATTTTCAAAATTACTATGCATTTGGCGGGGAAATGAATTACATGATGATGTGTTGATAGATAAAGCATGCATCTAATAAGATGATGATTAATCACAAAATGTGAATGAGTTGATAGTAAAACATGAATCTCATATGAGACTGAAAGGGCAAAGATATCCTCTAAACATCTTCTGCTTAACCACAGTATCTTCATGCACCATTTCAGCTAAACCCCAGTTCAAACTGCAGAATAATTCTGGTGAGTTCGAATGAATCCACGGTTTGCATCTTAAGAGAATATTGGAGCGCGCCATTTGGTACCAAATTTGTAACTGTAAGTGTCAGAAAACTTTAGGGTTCACAGTATTCTTAGCATGAAACTAAGCATACTGTACTACTGATCTTTCCTCCTATCATCAAAACTGCAGCGCGAGAGAGACAGACCCTCGGCTTCAAAACATTTCTTTATACTTCAATGAGACAGCATATGCCCATGAAAATCATGGATACTGCACTGATATTTCCTCCCGTGCTGACACAGAAGATACAAATGTCGCCAGGGACAAAAGAAAACCCTCAACTCCAAGAAGACATCAGCAATGAGGATTTATCACAAAAAACATGATTTGTGCCATAACTTATTGCTTGTAAGGACACATCTGATAAATTTGTAGTCCACAGCTGAGGGCCTCCTCCATATATGCTGTGTATATTGTATGCATATGATGGGTATCTACCTTTGCATGGATCAGACGGCTGCCTTCTCAGCATCCTTAGAGTTCTCTCCATAACAATCAAACTCGAAAACGTAGAAAAGCTATTACCTATGAAAATATCAGCTCTCAAGCACACTTCATAGTCTAGAGCAGACTGGATAAGGTATGGATATCTCTTGTAAAGTTCCATAAATCCCAGTCTCTTCTTTTCAAAGGGAATGAGACCATCTTCCCATCCTTCTAAGAGAGAATTATCCTCGAGAAGCGCATCTGCAACCGCGAGATAAAGTACAGAAGGTCTTTTCAATTTCGGTATGTGGCCTACATTCTCCATGATTTCTTGCTTGCTACTGCATATGTTGACTGCCTCCCCTTGATTCTTTTTAATCCTTTCTTCAGTCTTCTTGCAGTGTATCATCCAGTCTTTCTCAATTCTCATGTGCACAGCTACATAACCAGCTGATGTTGGCAAGCCACGAGATCTGTTACCATGGTCCTTGGCATCATATCTGCTTATCTCACCTTCAAGATCTTGGCCATCATCTGCATCACATTCAATGGATCTATCACAGAACATTCTCTCACTACAACTAATGATTTCAAATCTGAATCATAAATTAAAACAGCTTATTTCATAATATTGATCTTCCACAAAGTGAATGATATAAAAAAATTGTCTTTCACAAGAATGGCTGACTTCTCTCACTAAGAATACTGATTCCTGTCTTCTACTAAATCAACTGTTTTCAAAATATTGTTTGGTCTTTTAAAAGAACTATTGGTTGATTGCAAACCTTGATCTTTCAAATTTAGCTCTTTTACTAAAAAAACTGATTTCGATATTTGTCCTTTTTCTAAAACAATTGATCTTGTGGCGATTATGCATCCAATTAAACACCTGTTAATCATTCACTAAAATGGCTGCTTTCAAAACTATATCTTTCATCAAATGACCAATTTCAACATTTGATCTTTCACCAAAACTATAGAAACCTTCTCTGAAACAACTGATTTCATCCCAATGGTCTTTCACTAAAACAATCCAAAAACCTTTACAACAACAAAGAGTGCACCAGCATACCTTGTTTCACTGCGGAGATCTGGAGGCTTTTCTGTTTGAGATTGGAAACGATACGATTCACCTCTGCAGATATGTTTTGCACAAGAACAAGACACTGGAAAACTCTGGCATAGTCTTGCACAGACCAGTGGTCCTGCCACAAGAAAGGATTCTTTCCTGAAATCCTAATAACGGGATATCTGTCCATATCTGTTTTTTGGAGCTTAAAAAGCTGCTCTAAATCCCTTTCTTTAGTCCATCTCCTTCCCGAACCCTTAGAAACGTTAAATACTGTGGTTTCTTGAAGAAATTTGTCAGAAGGTTTGGCTATCGTAACGAAACCTTTGCACCGGGAGTTGAAACGTGCAAGGGAGAAGAGACGATCAAAAGGCAGAGGTTGAACGTTGGAGGTATCTTTGTAAGTTAAAGAGGAGGAGAGGGAAGGAAGGATGAGAGAGCGATTGAGGAAGCGAGCGGTTAAGAGAGCTCTAGCTATGGCGATCTTCTGGTTGTTGAGACCCCATGCAATCTGTGGGACCTGAAGGAGACGAGATCTCCGCTGATGAGCAAATGCGGCAGAAGAACGAACGAAGGGAAGCGTCGCTGAAGAAACAGCATTGATGGACGAAGAGGAGGAGAACAGAGAGAGGGCGGAGTAGAGAGCAATGCAGATAATAGAAGAAAGCAGGAGCCAGATCCAGAGCCAGAGCCATCGCAAGCTCAGGCGTCTCTGGAGGGCCTTCTCGGCAACCATGGCAGAGAAAAAGCTACGGTCTTGACCACACTGATCAGCGATTCTTTCCCGTTCCCGTTTTTCTTGACTCTTTCTCTCCTGACGTCTCCTGCGTCACGTTGACTGGACTGAACTGTCTGACTGTCTGATCAAACGGAAGAGATGGGAGCGTAGCAGAGGCGGGAAATGCAGGCCATGGAGGGAGAGCGCAGTGATGGCCGCCATCGCCATCGCTTCCTCGACTGTGTCAGATCTTCTTCGTTTTCATTTCAGTCTTCAGACGGAGCGTAGCAGAGGCGGGAAATGCAGGCCATGGAGGAAGAGCACAGTGAAGGTAGCCATCGCCATCGCCATCGCCATCGCCATCGATTCCTCGAATGTGTCAGATCTTCTTCGTTTTCATTTCATTCTTCAGACAGTCAAGTCAGACAGTTCTGAACTGAACTGAAAAATAGAACTAACTACTGCAGGCTTACGTGGCCTTCTCCTATTGGTGGAGACCAAACCCTAAATGCCAGGCTGGCGGACACGTAGGCAAAGAGAGAGCGAGAGAGGAGGGCTATGCCACGTGTTAGAGGCCATTCCCACGCACACCCCCTAGATCTCTAGAAATAAAAACACCCCGGGCTGGCTTCTCCGTAGCCGTAGCCGTCACGCACGCTTCGAGCCCTGGAAACAATGTCCGCCCGGACGTATCAGACCTCGGGATGTCCGCCCACAAACTGTTGCCGGCCGGCATGTTTGCCTATCGGGACCGGATACCGCCCTCCTCGCCTCGCCTCCCCGCCCCTTGTAAATGTGTCACTCACGTGTTCTAGTAGATCGATCGACGAAAAAACCCGATAAAAAACACATTGTATGATTTGAATTCTAAGCACTTTGACGGCACATACCGTGCATGGCACGACAAATGCAACCCTGACAACATTCTATATTCGATTATGACAAATAAGTGGCTAACAATCGACAATGGTTTGGTTTGAAGTTTGAATTGAATAGAACCACAACTTAATGGCTTCACGGTTTAAACGGTTCGGTTCAGGTTCAGGTTTTTGTAAACAATTCGCTTTTCAGTTTGGGGATTTACTGGTTTGGTTTGGTTCGAGCCTTTATTAGTTTAACAATTTTTGGCGGTTTGACAATTTAGGATTGACACTTCATAATTTTCTTAAATGTTTTTTTGAACATTTAAAGCCTGATTCTGATATTTTAAGAAAAATCTTTAAATTTTGAAAAAATAAATTTGAAATATTGAAAATTTTTAAAATGTGAATATTTGAATTTTGACCTAACTTGAAAACCAAAATTGAACCACAAAACCGTGATTTTAACAGTTTAAAGCTTTGAAAGTCTCTAATATCGTTTGGTTTGAGCCTGAATTTTTGTAACGTTTCGTGGTTTGGTTTGGTTCAATTTAAGTTTCTATTTTTTAAAGTGTTTGATTTAAAACGGTTTGAATTTGACACTCCGAACCGAACCGTTTTCAATTACTACTATTGACGGCCTCACAAATGTAGGTCATTGATGATTACCGTGCATAATAAGAGATTGGTTATCATCTAGTTATTTACAACCCAAATGCAATGAACTTTTGAAAGCTTCCCCCTTTGTTGTTCATGACAATTGTTTCTCCCTTTTTTTCTATCCACTGTTATAATTGCTTGAGGAAAGGTTTTAAAATGAGAGGAGATCCAAGGGAAGGATTTGTGTTATTGTCATCGAGAGATGACGGATCAATGCTCGAGATGAACCAACCACATAAATGAGTTACCAAAGGGAAGACAATAGTACCTATTATTGCAAAGTTGATAACACTTGTACATGAGTATGCCATCTTTTTTTTGTTCTAGTGTTCATGAGAGAGATTGGGGTTCAACCCACTACAATAATCAATAATAAGAAGCAAACATAACTTGAATTTGCATATATGGATGGTGATTATGGGATGCTATTACAAATTTTACGATGACCTCACATTGACATTGGATAGTCTATCATTACCCTCGCCTTAATTAATGGTTGCAACTCATTGTTTGTGTCAACAACAAAGTTGTGGCACATTAGCGTTTACGCTCATGCCTTCTTCTTCTAAATCGGCAATCAGAGTTCACTATTAAAAAAGTTACTACCCCACTTAGCTTATTTCAATTCTTACGACAGTTCTTCTTGAGCCACTACTAGAATTTCCGAACCCTATCATTCATTGCCTTTTCACATGGACAACCGAGTATTGCTCAATTTTCTTTACTTTTCTACCACCGCAGCATGTTAACATCACAAAAGAGCAAATACAAGTGCACTCAACTCTTGCGCAATTGCGCTTCATTGAGGAAGTAAAGCATCGCTCGATTTGTTCTACTTCTTCCCATGACCATCGGCTGCTAGCCAGTACAAGGGTATTACTATTTACACACGAGCATCGGCTAAGAATACAAGCCACAAAAGTGAGAAGCTGAGCCTGATCGGAAAACGGAGACACAATAGGTTAGACTCGATTGGTTGGATCAATGAAGAGGTGAACTAACTAATCCACACCGAAGGCGAGACAAAGCTCGTACAGAGCCAGGATAGGGGGTGTCGAGAGTATTTAACTAACTAACTAACTAACTAACTAACGAATTAACGAATTAGCTAACTAACTGCCTGACTAACTAATTAGAATTTAAATGTTAAATAAATAAATAAATAGTCAATTATTTTGAGACATTATCCGGATGATGATTTCATGGAACCCCATCCATCCATGAATGAAATAGAAGAAACAGAGATGAGATAGATCCCATGAAGAAACCAAGAAGAAGCAGAAGAAGAAGAAGAAGAAGAAGAAGAAGAAGAAGAACAGAAACAGAGCTCTAGCAGCTTCCATGGAGACCTTGCTCCCCCTCTCCTTCACTTCCTCATCCTCCTCTTCTTCTTCTCCTTCTCCTTCTCCTTCCCCTTCTTCTTCCACACTCTCTTCCTCCTTCCTCCCCACCCACCGCAGTCTCAAGCTCGGATTCGCCAGTAACAGACTCAAACGATCCTCCCCTGCCCCTTCTGTTCGAGCTTCTGCTTCGAAGCAGGAATCAGGGCCCCTCTCCCTCGCAAGCAAAGGCCTTGCTGCTCTCGCTCTCTCCGCTGCTCTCCAGTTCGCCCCTTCTCCTTCTCCTTCTCCTTCGCCATTTCTCTTCCTTCCTCAGCAGCAGCAAGCAAGCGCCTCGGAGTTCAACCTTCTCAGCGATGGCCCCCCCAAGAGTACCTATGTCGTGGATGATGCTGGGGTCCTGAACAGAGTCACGCGCACAGATCTCAGGAACTTGCTCTCCGAACTGGAAGAAGTCAAAGGTTTCCACATCGATTTTGTCACGCTCAGGAAACTTACTGTGAGTTATTCAGTTCCTCTGCAAGAGAGAGAGAGAGCTCATTTCTTTCATTTTGGTGGTGCCTTGATGCCTTCTAGGGGCTAGATTTCCATTGTTTCTGTCATCAAATTGCTCATTCGAAGGACTATGAGGTATATATTTATACCTGTTTAGAAATGCATCAGAATCTTCATCAGACAGGTAGTGCTGTTAGTTCTAAGGAGAAACATTGGAGGAAGGAAATGGGTCTTTGAGAGTGAGGGAGAAGGGCATGTATCTTTGCAAATCGTTGATCGGAAAAATTCATTAATCATGTAGGAGCTAGATTTTTATAGCTCCTCTAGAATGAATGGGAGCAAGACAGATTTCTGTATACATGTGCCAACATATCCATTATGCAACCAGACCGCTTGGTTCATTTGGTATTTCTTCATACCATCGGTATAGTCCATAATGATTATCTTTGTATAACTTGTTGATAATTGATGAGGCAAATTTGGACTTGGATGTGATGTTGAAGTCTTTCCGAAAACATTGCTCATTTGAATCACCGAATGATTCTACTCTGTTCTTGATCTCACCGATATTTGCCAAATAGAATAGCCCTTTGAATGAAGACCGGTTTTTTGAAATATGAACAAGAGAACTTTTTATAGACTGCAATATTTTGGATCATCTGCTATTCCATCTGGAAGATTTCAGAGGCCATTCATTTGGTTTAGCCTTGGGCTAAGTTTTAAAGAATGCATATATGTTCTTCTCATTCAAGCTCTTATTGTTTGTCTTCAACAGATAGAAGACAAGCTTAGTTTTGTACTAATATTTTCAGCTGAGAGGCTTCCTAATTCAAAGACTAAGGATATCCTAATTCCATGTGATTTGGGATGGATTCAGGCTAGATAAGGTCCACTACTTATTCGATAGCCTTTGTGTTTGTTAACCCCTGATAATGTAGTTACACATATGCTTAGAAAATCATATAAGATTCCGATTTTTTGGAGTAATAAACAGGGCAGAGGTCAGTTGTTATTTGTTACACATTATAGTGGAAATCTGAAAGAAAGTGGTGACTTATACATTGATACTATTTCAATTATTTTAATGTGCTTAAATTAGGTCTAGTTGGAATAATGTAGCAGATAAACCAATTGTGCTAGAGATTCTGAAATCCTTACATTAATATTCTCTCTATTATGCTTTTCTTTTGCAGACGAAGGCTGATATATTTGAGTTTGCTGATCAATTACTTGAGAAGTGGTACCCAAGCCTAGAGGAAGGAAATAACAAGGGATTGGTCCTCCTGGTCACAACCCAAAAGGAAGGCGCAGTCACAGGAGGCCCTGCATTTATCAAAGCTGTTGGCGACAAGGTCTTAGAAGGTGTTGTTGCAGAAAATTTGCCCGGTATGTGATTAAAATACATCATCAAACCAAGTACTTGGTTTAGTATGCTAAAATAGATGCTGCATAAACTAGATAATTTGCACAGTGTGCTATATTAGATACCTCAAAAATCATCTATTTTCCTCATATGTTATCTGATACCTCATGAAAGCAGCTAATTTCCCTATTACGATATTCGCGACCTCAATAAGCTACTTATTTTCCTGATATACTATTAAAGCATATCACAGAAATACATATTATCATGCATAAAATGTGGCTTAATTTTGACATGCATCGAGCATGCATTTACTATGTTTAAACTTGCATTTCTTATGTTTGAAGTCATTATCTCTCAGTCTCCATAATTAACCTTGTACAAACAGCCAAGCTGTTTGCTATATTATTAAATATACCTCACAGCTACTTGTCATGCACATGACCACACATTTGATATGTTGCAACTTGCATTCAACTTTGCATAAGTTAGATCTGGTCATCACACATACCTTCTTATATTACTGCAGTCCTAGCCACTGATGAGAAGTACAATGAGGCCTTATATAGCAGTGCGAGAAGGCTTGTTGCAGCTATCGAGGGATTGGAAGATGCTGGTGGTCCAAAGTTTCAAGAGAATAAGAGGGAATCAAATTTCAAAACAAAAGAAGAAACCGAGGAGAAGCGAGGCCAGTTCACAACTGTCGTTGGAGGCTTGCTTGTTATTGCGTTTGTGGTGCCAATGGCCCAATACTATGCATATGTTTCAAAGAAGTGAATTTACGTTTGCCTCGTAACATCACCCTTATAATATCATTGTATATTGCAATGTTTTTCGTTGCATACTGCAATCTATGGCAATATATTTTTTCATTTAACACCAACTTGTCTGTTGGAGTTTAGGAATACCTCAGGCTACTAATCTTCTATACCCATGATTTAGGAATACCTTGGGCAACTAATCTTCTATACCCATGATCGTTAAAAAATTGGGACTTGGCTGACCAGGAATTGGTTCACAATCTAGTAATTGAATCCTTAGATGATTGTGATGATGGCAGATGCCTATATTAGTGAAATGATGATGAAGCAATCTCTATAGATATCCCAACCACCCATCCTAATATCAAACGTCAACCTTATATTAGCACTAACGTGTGATGCAAAGCCAATGAAGGGCTTCTCGAGAGACCACCTTCAAAGCTTCAAGCATTTCAAGCCATTCTAAATGAAAGAGGGTTACAAGGATTTCTCTCCTTGAACTTGAATCGAATCAAAATCTTGTAAATATCTAGCACTATCTTTGTAGAATCTATGAGAAGTAAGAAGAGAACGTTTTTACCCAAATGGAGGATACTAAAAGAATATGTCATAGCAATTAGAAGGTAGTCATGCTTTATTTTGGAATTTCATTTGTGGTTTGATTATGATAATGCTCTAATCTTGCGCACCAATTAAGGTCAATTAGAGGTTATTCAATTAGAAACTTCCTTGTATCTTATGTGAATTGAAAATTAGGGCAAGGTTTTCTGGAAGCTTTGATGGATGAATACCATGAACTCCAATTCAATCAATTCATAGGTTTCTTCACATAATTTGATTGGTTATAGTATGAATTTGTTTACTAATTATTCAAGCATGGTACTATTGGTTGAATTTAGAATCTTGATTCTCTGATTTAGTTTGTATTATAATTGAGAAGCTAAGAACCTAATAAGATTAGCAATGCCACCAAGATTCATAGTTAATCAACTAGTTTCATTATAATGTAAGATGTTCGAAACATTGGACTAACTAGGGTGTCTAAACTTTGCATTTGAAAACCTATTGGAGATGGATATGGTCATTCAAGGGGCCAACTAAATTGATTCTCTTCAGATGGCTATTAGTGCATGTGGCATTACCAATAGGTCATTCATTGAAAGGGAATGTAACATCCAAGCTTAGGCAATGTGGTTTTTGCTATGCACTACAAGAGACTACCAAGCATGCCCTCTAGTCTTGTCCCTTGGCTCAACTAGTATGGAATAAAGTCCTTTATTTATTCCTAATGATCAATATCGGTTGTCTCTTTTCATGAGGAGCGGCGATGTGGGAAGTTTTACATTCTAGCTTGATGTTGTGTAAGGCAGACGATGTTCACGAGGCCATGATGGTACATAATAGAAGATTGATATCAGTTAGTCCCTTTCGGCAACCTCGAAAGAAGGTGCGATCTGTCTAGGTCTTGAAAACAATGACTATGATAACGATATGGGCATTATGGAAATGTTGCAGCAGATCTTTGTCTCTCAGATGTGTACTACTCAAGATATGGGAGAACATGTTGGCAGTAGTTCGTGGTTAGTATGACAATATGCATGCTTCTCCAGAGAATGTTAATAAGAGAAGGAAGAAGCTTCTTCACTTATGGAGAAAATTGCCCCTCTTTGCAATGTCAGATCAAGGGCCGAGTCCATGGAACTATCGACTTCCATGGACCCTTTCTTGAATATCAGTACATCATGGCAGTGCACGTCAACAAATTTCAACACCCTTTACAATTTCCTATATTTGGCCTTAGGATTACTATACATCATTGTACATAAAAAAGTTGTAAGCTTCGGGGCAGATAAATCCAAGTTGTAGCCTTCACTGTTTTTTTCTTAATAATATTGAAGCAAATCTCTCAAAAAAAATAAAAAATAAAAATGTAAGATGTTCGAAAATGAGGGTAGAAATTGAAGCAAAGATCATGCTCATGAAATTGTTTCAGTGTGCATGGAGAAATAGAGAAGCGAGAAATTTGGGTCTTGAACCCAAGATGCAGAGTTAGTTATTAGGTTGACAACTTATCACTAGGTAAGGTAATTGTCACAGACACACCAATTGCGAACTTGGATAGAGCACGTATGATGGGGCTATGAGCATGGAACTTAAGAAGCTAGGAATGACACAAAACCCTAAACCCTAAACCCTAAACCCTAAACCCTAAACCCTAAACCCTGCTAGACTATATAATACTAAACCTTTATATACAAATGCATGCTTATATCAAAATGGTTGAGCATGACATCTTGTTGATTTAAGGTTGTCGGTTCAATCCTCACCAACTATGTATTATGTCATTGTGTCGTGACAATCATTGCAATTTGAGAGAGAGAGATTTGGACTGTTTAGGATGGCAAGGATCCGTGGTGAAGCAAGGCTCTATTTTTTCGACACTTGGGGTATCCATTGAGAATGAATGTTATGTCAAATGGTCAATTGATTGAATGGATGTCTAGTAAGTTAAGCGATAAGTTCATGTATTGGAAGTCATAATCTTGGTCGTTTCATGTACGCTTGAAGGTTGTACAATGTATTATGGAACCCATGATAAATTATATTACTTGCCATTATTGCCATGGACAAAGAAGGCTTTGCATTTTGCTTTGCAACCACCTCTTTGATATTTGTTGTGGAAGAAGAGGGATAAGATAGGAATCACATGGGTTGTGTGGAATCATCTACCAACCCCCAAGCGCTTGGGGGGAGTTAGAATATTGGACTTATCAATGCATTTGATGGCTCGTATATTTTCATTATTACAAGGCACGTGTTCAGACTCACAACCATGGATATCTATTATTCAATATTTCATTGAGAACAAGAGTTTAACACATGGAAGGACAACGATTAAGACTTCATGGTGGCAATTACTGAAAGGATGTATTTCACTTAAGATTCCAGGCTCTTCATGTGTTCAACGCTTAGTTATCTCATGGCAAGAAGCCCTCTTGTTATGTGTATGGAAACCATCACCTAGTAGAGAACATTGTAATTCTTTACAAGAGGGTGAAAGCACATTACGGTGTACCAAATAAGAGTTACTTGTGTCTTCTCGATTATAATTATGTTGGCCAGGAAATGAGAGATTGTGCTCTCTATTTAATTATTTGTTTCATTTGGGGGTCAAAGAGGTGGGAGATATAGTTGAGGCTCCATCTCAAAGAATTTTGGAGTTTGTCTAAGTGCCTAATTCTTACTCATCCCGCCTAATTATTACTCATTTTTTCTTAATAATATTGCATTGATGCAAGGTCCTTTACCTCTACAAACAGGAGAGCAATCATGGATTGATTGGTGTTAATGGGGTCAGATGTCGTTGTTGCAAGTTACGACTAAGTTTTTGTATCATTGCTTCATTAAGTCTCTTGGATGACTATCATCTAAGGCAGAATAAGAATGGAAAATACACAATTTAATCTAATCATGGGTGGTGGCGGATCTTAAAACGTACTTGATATTCTAAATTGCCACTTATAGCAAAGGTCTTCATTTAGAGACTTTTTATTGGGGGATTGCCTCTAGAATTAACTCTAAAGTGTCGTGGACTAGTAACTACTAATTGCATCTTTTGCACTATTCAAATGGAAGATAGTACTCATCATTTTATACAATGTTTGATTGCTTGTTTGTGGAGTCACATTTCTCAAATTTGGCAAGTTTTATCATGGCGTTATTTGATGCCTAGACAATGGGTGTTGCACAATTTACACACATTGACTCAAAATGAGAGATGGAGATCGTTTTCCTATTTCTGAGATATTGGGGATTACGTCATAATTGGGATATGGGCAATGTTTTTGTATTTGATGATAGGCATGGAGTGAAAGCATATCTGCGAAAGTTGAAGGTAGTTCTAATGTGATCATTTTCTTTATTGGAGCAAGTGGAAATTCTTTCCTCAGTGGAGTGTTCGTCTTGCTTATTGGCAATTCAATATGTTACACTACTATTGTAGTGTAGTTAGTGGGTGATCATACTCCATTGTGACACCCATTGTAAGTAGTGTTTTTCACACACTTTTATTAATATAATTGTGTGTTTTCACCAAAGAGAGAGAGAGAGAGCACAAATGGATGCAGCTCAGTTGGTAAGGTTGCCCAATGGTTTCCCAGAGGCCATGGGTTTAACCCTTACATTCCACAATGAGTTCTTGAGGTATTGGGGGCAATGGTTCAATTGGAATACGCGGAATGCCTTCATTTTTTATTTGCAAGTTGGGGTGAGAAAACATGTGGCAATTGACGGTGCTAGAGAAGTCACGAAATCTCAACTAGGAAGAGAGAGAACTCTGCAAGGTTACGTATCATCATATTCGCCATTTGAATTGGTGTGTAGGGTGGCATTGAGTTTGGAGTCGTAGTAATCTTTAGATCCCTAGATAGATAGAAGGGTTCTATACTTTTGTAGTAAGTTAGTCATGGTGGTGTTGTTGCAATCAAGAGTGCACATTGTGGTTTTACGATAAATTCGTGCAAGGATTGGGCTTGGTTGAAGATGTGTGGAAAGCATGGCCAAATATGATCAAAAGTAGAACATTGTATCAAAGTATGATACTCATGCTTTCAAACTTGTTTAGGGCAAAGTGTGTATAGTTGATCACTCTCATTACTTGTGCCCCAATGCCCCGTCTCACATCGCAATGCATGTGAACTAAGTCGCATGGAAGCAATGGTTCGAATGGTAGACAACGGGATGAGCTCTAACATGTATTGATGTGTACGGTTTCTTGTTCTGTGAAGAATATGGTTTTGTAGTTAGGTGCAACATGTGTAGTATAATTTGTAAAGCGTGAGCCTCCAGATTTGTCCCATGTCATTATACATTGGTGTTGCACAAAGGCCTCACTAATAGAGGAATCTAGTGATGCATCATGAAGCAAGTGTGTTGCATCCCATCTAGCAAACCATTTTTCCATATCTTGTACCAACCGAAACACAAAATTTTGCTTTTATGCGTTTTTTGGAACTTTTTGCTTGCTTCTCGGGCGGTTATAATTCCTAGAGCTTACAATAAATTTGAGGGGGAATCAAAACAAGGTAGAATAGGTTATTTACTATCATTAAGCCTTTTACATAAGGCATGAGAAGTGGAAATATGGGCACTTGAATTCCAAAAACAATGAACTCTCTTGCTCATTTTATACCATGAAGCACTCTCTAAAGCTCCTTGTCGGATATAAATAATAATGCCTCTTTTAGCGCGACACCGCTTTTTCGTTTAGCATGCACTTGATCTTATCCTTTTACGGACACCAATTGCTAGTAAAATGCTCGCTAACATACTCACATTTATTGTTAGATTCATTACCATCACATATGCATTATTGTCATTTCCCTTCTATTGCCCATAACAAGGTTCTAACTCTTGACCTTATTGTCCAAGTGATTAACTCTTATCTCCTTCCAACTATATCAAGAACCTTAACCTATAGTAAACTTGGCATTCAACCACTTTTCTTCCTTTGCACGCGCCACATCACAACACCATGACACAACCTTGATAGAGAGATAGAACTTTGACCAAGAGCTATGTGTGTGCTCAATGCAGTGCGTGTAATTTTGAGGTTGCATTGATATTGTGATGGGTAGCAACAATAAGAAGGACCATTTATTCATAGCATGATACTTGCTAATTACATATAATAATAATTCTCCTTGGGATGGTTTAGCTTAAAGACCATTTCTTTAATTCCAACCTAGTAAGCATAATCTAACGATTGCCATGTGAGGTTTAAAAAGAGAAACTTGTAAGATTGTAACAATTAAAATCTAGAAAGAGCTCTTACAATCATTGCACATTTGTTTCATGGTTTGAGTTCCAAATAGTTTGTGTTTGCCATCGAAACCAATAAAAGGATGGCTTGCCTATTCATATTATTAAGAAATGTTGAGAGGTTATTCATGATATGGAAGGATTTATTAATGTAATAGTAGCTTTCAATATCTTAATACTTCGGGATTGATGGATGATGCAGTAAAGTAGATGTGTAGACTGTTACGTTTAGAGGTGAGATATAATTTTATATTATAGTGGGAGGCAACTTGGTTATCTAGTTTTCGTTTTTCCACAATGAAGTACTGAACATTTGTGAATCACATGCATCCCATTGGAGTAAATACCACTACTTGTAACACCTTTCACATCATCAAATATTCACCCTTATATCAACAATCTTCTTCATTAGAGTTAGGATTATCTTCTTGTATCTTTAGCACTTTGGCCCTTTACTTTTTTATAGGTATTTCTATGTACACAACTAGGTCCCTTTCACACTCATATTTCCCAACATTTGTGGAATTCTACGCTTCCTCTTATGTCTTCCTATCATGTAAACGCTAGACAAACTTGTTATCGATTGTGATTTAGGTGCACAAGAGAGTTGTTTTTGCGTTCAATC
Source organism: Azolla caroliniana (assembly GCF_043228905.1). Classification (NCBI taxonomy): domain Eukaryota; kingdom Viridiplantae; phylum Streptophyta; class Polypodiopsida; order Salviniales; family Salviniaceae; genus Azolla; species Azolla caroliniana. The sequence continues at coordinate 1,981,253 of NW_028230443.1, forward strand.
ATTGCATCATAATGAGCTTCTTGTTCTTCTAGTTCATGATGGAGGTGTGCATGTGTATCATTATTGCCCTTGCTATTTGTAAACTTTTGTCTAATTTGGTTTCCATACATGTCTTATAGTGATCCATTGTTTGTATGCTTCAGCCTACCCATATTTACAAAGATGATCTACTTACCCTTTTAAAGAACGGTTGTTCACACAGAGAACACTTTCTGGCAGTGTTCGACATCCTTCTTTAACATCTGGTCATAGCTTTTTAACGGTATAATAAGTGATAACTCCTATACAATGCCTATTTTTGTGTTCTCATTGATTATCTAGCTTCCCTATAGTAGATAGGTATAACACTCGATGTATTGCCATGTACCTTTCCATATTCATGCTAATCGTGTGGCATTATACATGTTTGCATTATCCATAATATTCGTTTAAGAAAAGGACAGAAACCAACAATTTTTTCATGATTACCTCACGATTAAACAATATGTACACATCTTTACCTTTGCACGAGTAAATTCCAACTACCCCATGTACTAGATAATGTTCAATGTTTTCTTAGCCTCTTTATATGCTACAATGATATTTTATAATGGCATAAGAAAACAAAGTTTGTCATGAGTTTGTGCATTGCATAGTTTTCTATGCAATATCTATAATTGTGATAATTTTGATGGTCATTCATAACCTTAGTTAGCATCAAGAATAACAATAGTCCTTGAGAATCCTATGTCACCTTAAGAAAGGGAATGCATCCCAATGAGCTTGTGCAAGTTTAGACTTTTCAAACAATTCTAGTTGTTACAAAGTTTTATTTGTTTAGTATGGTTTACACACATTTCATATTAAGTATAGTATTTAGTTGAAAGAGTTAGTTGTTCTCTTCGGAACGTCTCTAACTTATATGTCTAAGGATGTTATTGTATATGTGGTCATAGGCCAACTAGAGTATGTTGAGGAAACTATAACACAAAATACTATATTATTCATGTCGTAAAATGTCAATAAAAGTATTGTTGCCTTCATAGATTAGGTCATTAGTGAGTAATCTTCGTTTTCACTTATCTTAAATTGAATGTGGATGTGCATTGCATGGGTGATATGGAAAAAGTATCCATCTATCTCTACTTGGTAGATAGATAAGATACATCTAATAGACATCGTGGCAAGTTTTGATTTGAGTTTTTTCCCTAGAACAGTAATCCGCAAATTTGTCAAATATGCATTATCCTTTACTTTTGTCTATCCTGATAAGGGCCTAAGGAGTGAAGTTCAAATGTCTCACTAAAAACACCCCTCAAGAGTTTTTTGACAACAAAAAAACATTGCGATAGAAAGTAATAAGTAAGGTGCAACTTGTATATATATTTTAGAACTTAATGTTCAATCAATCTATATGATGATAATTAATCTTATGCATGGAAATATTTCATTTTAATAGACCATCAATCACCCTTGTTTTGTTATAAATGTGTAAAACGTATAATATAGAATCTTTAGAAGGGTGATCATAGTATTGTAACATAGCGAGACATTTTAGGGTTTGTTATGCACCTTCGTTTTGTTTGAATCAATTAAAAAGGATATCAAAGACAATAAAAATGCATACATAGTTTGGGAGAAACTATTTGAGTTGTTAAGCATCCTTTTAGGGCAAGCTCTTTTCAGTTACATTTTCGTCTTCAATGATGATTTGATTATTAACTTATCAGGCCTCATATTTAGTAAATAATGTAACAAAATTGATTTGATTCATAACTTATGTAAATATATGAATATCGTGTGTTTTAAGTGCATAGAGAGAAAATGTGCATGTGGACAACTTGCCAAGGGATAAATTGTGTCACGGTGTTTGATACTTAAATCATGTTTGGATAAGACATTTCAGTATATGAGGGTTTAAATATGCCACTTCGGTTCAATAGGAATTAGATAATATGGATTGTTTGAGTACATGTTGAAACTTGTTCGTGAATATAATACAATCCAAAATAGATAGCAAGGTTAATGCACAAAACTTAATGTCTTGTTATTTTGCCTCTTGGTGGAAAAGGTCGGCTAAACGACTATATCTCAATGGAAGTATGAAAATATGTATTGGTAAGTCAATTTCTAGTGCGAGTGTAGGATTTTCTAGTTCCCCGAGTCTACAAGTAGTGGTGCCAATAACTTATGGGAAGTAGATCTTTTGTTTGTCTATGGTTTCCTAAAAGTGTTTCTAGAGGAGCAATATGTCTTGACTCATGCCATGCCAATCAAAGCATTTCATGATATCCATGATATCTTTAAGGATAGGATTTAAAGTATGGAGTCTTTAGTAAGTCCATTGACTTGTAGCATAATATCTTTGTGAATTATTCCATGTTGAAATCATTCACAACATTTAGAGTGCATCTATGCTAGCAGGAAGCGAAAAAGGTGAATGGTTTTATATGCGGAGATGTTGGGTATTTAAAAAATGTCGTTGTCTAAAATGTTAAGTGAAGATCTAAAGCTATCTAAAGGATTGTCATGTATGTGATAAGGTTCAATTGTTCATGAAACATGTCCTTAGGCGTATTACAAAAATGAATGGTTTTCCTTCAGTCAAACAAGAGATACTTACACTTTTTTTGTCTCACATTATTATTCTTATTGACAGAATAGACACAATCCATGGGCACACGCATAGGTTTTCTAATGGTTGCTCTACACATTATCAAAGAAGATTAATACTAACACGAGTAGATTTTGTATGCAACATATAATGTTGTCTTGGGAGAAATTGAGATGATGATTATCTTTGGATTATAATCATATTATATACCACAAATGAGGTTCGACTTACATCATCTCTCATGTGGAAATACTTTTGACACATAGCATTGATCTCATGACTCTCATAAAAGCTGAGAAATAGACCATTTAAACATCCGATGTACTCTATTTCTTTGAGTTGAAATTTGAGAATCTTTATTGGAACTTGGGAAATATTGTATCTCAACTCACTGACTATTAATCGACTTCATTGTTGGGCTTATTTTTAATTCCTTATTACCATCTCCATTGACTCAGTTAAATTTCCATTTCTTTCCTCAATTACAATTGACGATGTTTTAGATAGATGAATGGTTTGAGTTTTCAAAGTCTGATAATAAAGCTCTAGCATGCACTACATTTCTGAATGCTCCACTTTTTATAGGATATTTACTACTTAGAGGCGGAGGCCAAGTGTAACCTATGAAACCAAGAGTGAAACATCTTCATGCAATATGTGTGGAATTAAATATGGACTCTTAATGTTCAAGAGTTTTTCTAATGAAAGTTGCAATTGGGTGGGCTCATTCTATGTGGGATCAAACCAAATTAACAATGTGTGGAAAGCAAACTTGGAAGTGATTAAAGTCAAAGCATTATTGCAGAATGTCATAGACTCCTGAACTATTCAAGGCAATTTGTGCATAATCAACTGAGATTCCTCATGTGTGCCCCAATGTCCCGGCTCACATCCAGTAAGTTGAGTTGTATGTAATTAATGATCTGGATGGTGTACAAAAGGATGGACTCTATCATGCATGAGTGAAGAAGAAGAGGGTTTGGTAGTTGATGCAACAAATGTAATATGATGTGTAAAATCTAACCTTTCATATCTATCCCAACCCATGATATATAATTGTTCCAAAAAAAACTAATCTACTAAGGAATCTATTGACACAATCATGAAGCAAGTGTAATGCATCCCATCTTCCAAACAATTGTCTTCCTATCTTTCATCCATCCAAAACTCAAGAATTTTCGTTTTCATGTGTCATTTTAATATTTATACTCGTTTCCCATTCAAGCATATGAAGTTTATGTGAAGGGTTTTGGCATATTTGCACCTTTGGCTTGTACTCACTAACCTTGCCCATGCCCACGATCTCAATAGAGAATAAATGAATGAATGTGTGTGGTGTTTGCTCACACATATGTTATATGGACATAATAATAGGCCCCTACACAACTCACATGTTATTGGAATGAACAGTTGCACAACATTCCTTAGCACACGTTTTATCATCCTGGTAATTGAAATGAAACATCTATGGTCGTCATCCATCTTACACTAGAACTATGTTTAATGGGTCAACACTTTTCTTTCGATTTCATTTGGTATAAAAAGAGGTTGATAATCTTGTGAAGATGTAAAGTTAGGAGAAATTTAAATGTATTTAGCTTTTTTGAGCTAATCCACTTGCCATTTTGCTCCAATATTTTCCAAGACTTACATTGTGCACCACCACACCTCTAGAATCAAACGATAACTACATGATTCTGGAAATTTTGGTGCGATAAATAGTAGAAGAAAGAAGCCTTACATAGAAGGAATTGCAAATGATTAAAAGTTATCATCTTATACCCATTGGTATGCCAAACTCATTTCACAACTCTAGATCATTTGAATTATGAATGTCATACAATACACTGATAGATATCTCTAGGGTCAAGTAAAATGTCCATTATGGTTCAATTAGAAAGGAACCAGCTTTTATATTGGGGTGTATTTGTTCATAATTTGTTTTCACAATCTCGGGTCAAATGGTGTAACAACTTTGACATAAAAGAATGCGTAGTTAGAGTAAATCATTTCATGCATTCATTGAATCCGACTTTGCTTTTCTTAAATATTGAAAGTAGAGATTTTACTTGTGATCTTATGTTTAGTAGACATCATTTCACTTCCGGTACATCCTTATTCACTTTTTGGTTTCCTAAAGGCTCTAGATTGTGTTCTGTAGATAAAAATAATCCAAATGCTAACCTTTTACGTCAAAGGCAAAGGTGAGTAGGAAACAATCCTTTCAAATCATATACAATGCATCTCGAACAAAAATCATAACTCCTTCCGTTTATGGTTTCATGCCAACTTTATTTCCTTTACAAATCACTTGAATGTAGCAAATATTTGCATTGTTATGGACCATGGTGAAAGAGGAGAGCATATGTTCCCAAACATTGCTTGTGCCTTTCTTTAAGCATGTAGTTTTATTTTATTTTATTTTGTATGACTAAAGCTTTCACCAACCAGGCCCCAAATTCTCTTAGCAAATAAGATTCCAAGTTGAAACATGTGTGTTCAATGAAGTGTGACACGAAGTTTGTTCCAGTTGTTCAAGGAAATTTTTATGTGTTTTGATGAAGCATAGTGTACAATGAGAGGTGTCATCAAGAAAGAACACAAGCCCAAATACTCATACATGAATCGAGGGGGCACTTTCTCAAAACAAATAATGCATTAACATGTTGTAGTAGAAGGGGGGGTATATTAGTCACAATCTAGTTTATAGAGGGATTTGTGTGTTGATCATAGGCTACATATCCAAATACATTTTAGATGGCTATAGAATTCGCATGTGTCCAAGGAATCTTTATGTGATTTAAAAATATTTACAATTTGATGCCTACTATGTTCTTACAATACCTAAGTAGACACTCCATATAGGAATTATACTTGATAATAATGGGCTTTATGTCATTCGTGCATGAAGCTAAATAGCACCAACTTTCAAGGATTTGGTAGAGCATGCATTTCAAGATTTTGAAAAAATATGAAGGCAATAGAATTAAACAAACAATGCTTCTTATAAAACCATTCGTGTTCATGTTACCAATTTCATTGGAAATGTAATTGTTGTCCTGTAAAGGCCCACACCAGTTTTATGATATTTTTATCATATAGTTTAACACATGCAACAAGAAATTAATATAAATAGTTTAGAACTTTCAAAATAGTGTAAGCATGTGTTATAGCATGAACCTCTTGTAATAAGGAATTCAAGCGATTATAAATACACAGTTTATTGAAACAAAAAAATAATTCATGTCATGATTGGAATACGTCAAGACATCTAGAATCAAAATTATATTGGCCTTAACTAACATGCCATTATAAAACTTAAATATACACTTTTGATAGCATTTTCACGATGTTTCCATGTATGTGCTCATCAAGCCATCTAGAATCTAGTTTCTCAACTTGATTGGCTTAATATATTGGCCTTAACTAACATGCCATTATAAAATTTGAACGTACACTTTAGATAGCATACACAGTGTTTCCATGTGTGTATTTGTCATTCATACCAATACACACAAAAGTGGCTTATTATTTTTTATTGAAATAAGGAAACTGAGATTAACTAAAAAAACAAGGCTTATCATATTGCTTAAATAATTACATTTATCTGCTTGAAGTTGTTCCTACTTAATGGCTCTTGTCTTATGGGCAATTTACGAATGATGTAATGGTATTCTAACTCCAATTTAAAGAGTTCCTAATGAATTTCTTGATGATAGTCTAACATGGCAACTATGTGCCCCTCACATGAGTGAACTCTAATGACCATGAGAGACCAAACTCATCCTAATGGTCAATGAGAGAGCTTTGAAAACCATCGTGCACATATATGACGACTAAAAGAGTATGCAATCGATATATAAACAACTATGCTACATGAGTCTTGCTTCGACAATGATGCATTCTAAATAATAGAGCAAAAAATGCTTAAAACTTTGGAAAATATAGGATGGCTACCATGAAAAAATCAATATTTAAATGAGGATATCCCACCCCACCATCCTATACGGCCATTTGAACTTGTAATCGTTCAAGAAAGAAAGGTTGTTTTTACGACAACCTTTCACATGCGCAATACAATGTGTGCCAATAATATCAAATCCTTTTGAAAAGAAGTTTCAGTTTTTCAATGAGAGGCACTATGTGGAACTATTGAAAACATGGGGCAAACAATGTTCCAATCAACATGACCGCACTATATGCATATATGTTACTTGTCGTCATGCTTTATGATGTCATCACGCATGGGATATGACCTGCATTTTCGCGGGTCTTAACTCGCATATAATTGTATCCTTGTGATAATGATTGAAGAGCTCGTTATTTCGTCAAGACCAACTAATGTTTATAATCCTCCTAACCACTTGCCCTATATGCTGATCCCACTAACAAATGGTTCATGAATATTGTTCTTATAGACGTCATACTAGATTCACAACGTTGAAATCTAAAAGTTTATCTTACGAGTACATGTATCAAAGTTATCAACTAATTGTCTAGAGGTAGCTTGGTAATAAGTGACCAACATCTTGATATGAATGTGATTGAGATACGATGTGAAAGTAGTTCTCCATTTTATTCACCATGTGATAATGGTAATGGAGGGGTTCCTTAGTTTGCGTGAACTAACTTTGTAGCATGTATAATCCTCATAACCATTGGCCCTATGTGTTAACCCCACTAATGAGTGATTTTAGGAATATTGTCCACATACATGTCATACTTGATGTAAGATATTAAAGCCTAATTTTTGCAAGATCTTTGTTACAAGTTTCTGTATCAAAAATAGCCTCTAGCCATCTACATGTAGCTTGATAAAAGTGCACCTAGTCCACGTTGATATTTAGAGGGTTGTGGTGTGACAAGAAAAGAGGGATGCTCGCTTGGATTGTTGCCATGATATGATGCTATATTGAATTTGGCTAGAGAGCCTTTATAATATGGATGCATTATGTGTCATAACCATGTCTTATAATATGCACTAACAAGCTCAATTTGCCTAGAGAGCGTTTGTAATATGCATGCATTGTGTCTCATAACCACGCCCTAATAATATGAAGTAAACAAGTGACTTGTTTCTATTGTCTATATACAAGTCATTCCAAATGAAAGATACCATAAACTTAGTCCATCAAGACGACCCTTCCATCTCGAGATGAAAGCCACAGTGAGCGGGCGAGCGGAGCAGTGAACCGACACCAAATTCGATCGATTCAAACATGTAGAGGAAGACTGGTGCATGACACGAGCGAGGAGAGGTGGTCCGACAGCAATGTGAAGGGGACATGGTAGGGAGGGGGGCAAGCAGTTTCTTGGTTCCTTATCGATCCGATTTCGAGGAGGAGATACGAGATCGTGGGTTCAAGAGGTGATGATGGTCGGGGTGGGGGGCAACAAGAGGAAGGAGAGATCCTACCAAAGTGGCAATTCTTGTTAGATAGCTAGCCCATGATATGTCCACCTTATATACATATGTATGTATGTTTATACACACACAAACCGCACACACATATAACGGCTCATTCTTAAGTTCTATTGTAATAAATTTACATACATACATAGAATAGAATGGACGTGTTCAGACGGCCGCGGGGGCGGCCGCCCGGCTCCAAGAACCGGCCCAAGCCGCCGGACATCATTGTGGCTAGAGATCTGGGCGGAGCCGCCATGCGTGCCCATCTGATCGAGGTGGCCCCCGGGCACGACGTGGCCGGCTGCCTCTCCGCCTTCGCCTCCACCCGCCACTGCGGCCTCGCCATCCTCTCCGCCACCGGCTCCGTCGCCAACGTCACAATCCGCCGCCACTTCCCGGCCGGTTCCGGCTCCGGCTCCACCGGCTCCGCCGCCATCACGTTTCCGGGGCGCTTCGACATACTGTCGCTGTCGGGGGTGTTCTTGCCGGCTCCGGTCACCGGCCTCACGGTTTACCTGTCGGGGCCTGCGCAGGGTCAGGTGGTAGGCGGCCTCGTGGCCGGGCCGCTTCTCGCGTCGGGAGGGCCCGTGCTCCTTACGGCCGCCTCCTTCCTCAATGCCTCCTACGACCAGCTCCCGCCCGGCGGTGGCTCCGACGGCTCCGCCGGCTCCGACCACCTCCTGGCCACACCTCCGCCGGCCGACATCGGCTCCGTGAGCCGTCCTGAGGAGCCGCCATTCATGCGCACCTTGGCCGGCAGCACGAACCCTCGTAGCCTCGTCCTCGACAACACAACCAACGTGCCCGTGTCCGTGTCCTCGCTCTTTAACTTCCCTACCACCCCCGGACACCTCCATGTGCCCAATGCGCCCCCCGGCGATGGCCGTTGTCGCATCCCCTATCGTGGGTACTACCACACATTGCCAACAAACTAAGCTTGCAATGTAACCACATTTTCTCTCTATGGAATCGCCCCCTAACCCCCCTGCCTGCGGCCAAAACCCGAATAATCATCCCAAGTCTTGGTCCCATATAGACCAAATCATACATACATACATACACTTAACTTACTTGGGTCCCATTGGTGCCCTGCATCTTAGTCCCGTTGGCCAATATATTGTTGGCCTTTGGGTAAGCTTCTCGCAATTCTCGGTAAACCAACGGTAGATAGGAACCGAACTGTCTCACGACATTCTACACCCAACTCACGTATGAGGAATGATCTCTCTCTCTCTCTCACCCACACACACTCTCATAAAATCACACTCCCTCATTTTAACCAGAGAAAACCCACCTAGCCTAGTCAATTGCCTTTACTTCCCTTTTTTCTCATCACATAGTATGACAACTTCTTCTTCTTCTTTTTTTTTTGGGGGGGGGGGGGGGGCACAATTGCCACACCAAAAACCAATGTAATTGTTTTCTCCCAGCATGTCATGTGCGTAGGTGCCCATAGCGATGATGCTTATGAGGGTAGTGGTAGATCTTGAATTTCTTCTTAGTGTCCCTCTCTCCAATCTTTTCAGTGATGCCAATTTGTATATGTAGCCATTTGAAAAAACAAACCATTATTGTATATTTGACATAAATCTTAGTAATCTATTAATTTTTGTATTGTATTTCTATCACCGGACCTTCCTAACATATATGCAATTTCGTCTCATCGAGATCCCACATGGTTAATGTAACTTTCCTCTATTATTCCAAAGCTCTTCTAGTTATACTTGCATTATTGAACATGAAAAACTTAATTTGTTAGTGGTCCATGTTTGAATTTTGAAACAACTATATTTTCAAAATGAGTTTAATCTTTACCTAGATCCATTGCCCATGTAATCATAGTATGACCAACTCTAGAGATGAATCTACCTTACACAAGCAAAAAGTATATTGCATTTATACAAAGGAATACCTTTACCCATGCTTACTATGATTCATTATAACTTGAATTTGACACAAGACACATTTGATGCTAGTAGTGGCAATTTCTTTTTCTTGATGACGTTAGGCTCAAATATCTTAGTATTTCCATATCTTTACTTATCATCACATATACAAAAGAGTGCCTTCACAATGTAAATGGTCTAAGGTGACGCCAACAATGTACATGGTATGACTTGGAGTGCTACGACATATATATACATACATATACATATATGTATATATATATGTATATGTATATGTATATGTATATGTATATGTATATGTATATGTATATGTATATGTATATGTATATGTATATGTATATGTATATGTATATGTATATGTATATGTATATATATATGTATATGTATATGTATATATATATGTAAATGTATATGTATATATATATGTAATTGATGCAAGGTTGCGTTCATATCCAAGATACAACATTTCACATTAGAATCTTCTAGTGAGACATTTAGCATTGGTACACATAATTCAACAAAATGCCACATTTAGCATCAACACACATTGATCAATGTGAAAATGTTCCTTTTTCCAACCCTTATTCTCGACCATGTCTTCTTTGGAGTCTCACTTAGTTTCTAGTGGGATGCATTTGCAACACAATCAAAGGTTTCGTATCTGATATTGATATTCACTTTTCAGGAGCTCAATAGATGGCAAACTTATGATGTAATCATGGAGCTGAAATGTGTTTATGAGTTCAACTTCAATCAATATGACAATGTTTCCTAGCAATACATTATCTAATTATATTAAGTAATGATGCAAGCACATTGTATGTTGCAATTGCAAATTCTCTTGCTCCAGTTTGAACCTTGACACATCCATGTTGGTATGTCAATATGCAAATGATTATGCATATTCCATATTTCTTGATGTCAATATGTCCAAATATGAGATGGACTCCTATTATAAGTGGTAGTTTTTTTAATGACGAGGTCACTTTAATGAAAACACCAGAAGAAATAATTAGCAATTGTTGTTGACATGTCTATATGTGATTTACGATTAATAGTCCATATTCCACTGTGTTAATAGGTCTAAAGAAGTGATGGTTTCATACCTTCATTTCTTTCAAGTTATAAGTAAGACCGATGCGTCGTTAAAATCTAGATATAGGCACATTATGCAAGTAAAGTCTTGATAGCTTTGTCATGGACATACAAAGAAGACTTCATACGTGAGAACAGTCTTCCTTTCTATGCAATATAACAAACTCTTAGTGTGCATGATCTAAAGCAAATATGTGAAGATATCTAATAACCAACCTAAATTGACCAATTGTTAAGGACTTGAACTCAAGTTGCATCAAACAATATTTACTTTTATAATAAATTTACCTTAATTCAATTTAAGAGACGTATGTTAGAATGTTTTAGGATGTCTAAAGTGTTTTATGTGACCTTATTACACAAGGGAATGTTTTCACATTGTGGTGCTTTTTAGCATATAAGGATTTGTTACCATATGACTCGGAATTTTGAGAAATATGAACTCTGAAATCCATGCAATCTTTATCTTATTTCCCAAACACCCCATTCCTATCAACCCTTGCGAAGGGGAGGATGAGTTGACCATATAATTGTTTTGAAATAAAATAGCACGTGTAATCTACACAATATGACAAATGCACCATATATAACTAATCAACTAACACTTGTAATCATTTGTGATGATGAGGATCAAGGGCATCTTGGAGATACTGGAAACTTGAGGTGTCTATGTAACCATGCCAGTGAAGTTTCCCATGAAACAAAACTCGATAGCTCTGGGCCTATATGGGTCCCTAACACCAATGAGTAGGTAGTGTTTATGCGAACCACTCCTCCCTCAAGGAGCTATTCGGGAAATTTACACTATCAGACCATGGCCGCCCTAACACTCTTTAAGTAATTTACGCGAATAACTCCCACCCCCAAGGAGCTTTTCGGAAACCTAAAAACACTTTTGGGGGGGCTTTCAAAAACTAGCCTTCATTCTCATGTGGAAACTTGGGGCAAGGGGCAGTCTAATAGGAGTCGGCAATGGTTCAGTCAGTCAGTTCGGTTCAGGTTTGATTTTCCATAACCGGTTTGAATTCGGTTTGGCATGGCTCGAACCGAGCCAAACCGGTTAAGCCGATTCGTAAGGGGGGCAGAAACGTAATTTTGGGAAAGTACCACAGAGCACTGTCTTCTCTTCTCTGTTCCAAGAAGGGGATAAAGCTTCTGACTACCACAAAGGAGCTCTGATTCCTCTCATCTCCCTCGACTGATTCGTCCTGCTGTCTCGCTCTCTTTCTCCATGGCTTCTGCTTCGGCCTCCATTTCTCTCCCCGCTGTCGCCCTCAGAAGCTCCTCTGGCAGAGAAATCCGCACTTCCCATGGTAATCCTCGTCTTTCCTCTTTTGTGGTTCCTTTTTTTTTTTACGTCACTTACACTCTAGATCTTGGCCTTGAGTAGAAATTCTACGGATCACCATTCCTGGCATTTTGCTTCTGATCTTAACCTTTACATGCTTCTGGCATTTTGCATCTGCTTAAGCTTAATGTTTCTCCTTTGAATGGAGCAACCTGAAATTTGGTTTCGGATTGAGCTGAATATGTTTCCTTTGAATGGAATGAGGACCATTTCTGGAAATGTTTCTTCTTAAACTATGTTTCCTTGAATAGAGAAATTTTGTTTCTGATTGAGCTGAATTTATTTCCTTTGAATGGAATGATGACCATGCCTGGAAATGTTTCTTCTTAAACTATGTTTCCTTGAATAGAATGATGACCATTTCTGGCATTTCGAAACATCTGCCCGTATCAGTTAAATCAGCAATCTTTACTGCAAATATGTAGCGTGCATTGTGTAGATTCCCTCTGGATGAAGAGTTGATGCTAATAATTCCCGTATCAAGCAAACCATACATACAAAATGTGATATATTTTACTTAAGCAACCAGATTATATAAATACAAGCGTCTTTTTTCTTTTCTTGTGATCAAAGTGAAGTATACATTCAACTTCCAAACCAGTATGAAAACTTAAGCTTAATGTCAGGGAGTGGTAGCTTGATTCAAAGAAATTTATTAAATTCAGGACATGAAATGCTGTGCAAAATCATGATTCCATTCAAGGAAACATAAGACTAAGATTCTAGTTCATCACACGATGTGTCTCCTAATGTCACAAAAAGAAGCCAAAAGGATCTCATAGCAACAAGTTGCTAAGACAAACAAACGGCCAGATTACAGTCACAGCCCATTGATCTAGAACATGTTTGGATGCTTCATTGTTTATTAGAAGAACATCTTCCAATGGTCTCTGTAAACAAAACCAAAGGAGTTTACTTCATGTTTTAATCTGCTCTAGGTAATCAGGATGAATGTGAATATAAAAAAGGATGAATGTGAATATCAAAATTTGTAAGTGTTCGGTTTTCATGTACAATTACTAAACTTGGGAGTCTGCAAAAATATCTAATGCAACGATTCTTGAATTACTGGACCAGGTTCATTGCCTTGTGCTAGTTCTCTACAAGGCACAAAATTGAAGGTAGAGAAACATTCTCTTTTCAGGACATCAAGCAGACGCGGATTTTCAGTGGTGAAAAATGCTGCCAGTACCGTACTTTCACCAGAGCAACAGGTATTCTTTACAGAAAAACTCTAAAATTTCCCTACCCATAGCCTTCCGAATATTCACCAATATACCAACCCTAAGTTCCCAAAAATTACTGGAATACTCCTATGTAGTAGTAGTATATTATACAATGCAGAAGGGTTATTCGTGTAATTTTTGGACAGTTAGGGGGTATAACCAGGAAAACAAGTTAAGGATATTTTGATCTTTTCCCCCTTCTCTTGAGTTGTTCCTGTCTGATATCAATTTTGTCTATTTGTGCTTCATTCATCTAATTGAGATATCTTGGATTGTCATTTATAGACTTCTAGCTTGAATAAAGCTTCCAAAGAGAATCAAAGACCGGTATTTCCCTTCACTGCCATTGTGGGGCAAGAAGAAATGAAGTTGTGCTTACTTCTCAATGTTATTGATCCAAAGATAGGTGGTGTTATGATCATGGGAGATCGAGGCACAGGAAAATCAACTACTGTAAGGTCACTTATTGATCTACTACCAGAGATTAAGGTGGTGTCAGGTGATCCTTTCAACTCTGATCCTAATGATCCTGAGCTTATGAGTGAAGAAGTTCGCCTGAAAGTGCAATCAGGAGAAGAGTTCAGTGTATCCTGTACAAAGATTACTATGGTAGACCTTCCTTTGGGAGCTACAGAGGATAGGGTATGTGGCACCATTGACATAGAAAAGGCTCTTACTGAAGGAGTAAAGGCATTTGAACCAGGTCTTCTTGCTAAAGCAAATCGTGGAATTTTGTATGTCGATGAGGTGAATTTGCTGGATGATCACTTAGTAGATGTCCTCTTAGATTCCGCTGCCTCGGGATGGAATACTGTAGAGAGAGAAGGAATTTCAATCTCTCACCCTGCTCGATTCATCCTTATAGGGTCTGGAAATCCAGAGGAAGGAGAATTAAGACCTCAACTACTTGACCGATTTGGTATGCATGCCCAAGTTGGGACTGTTAGGGATGCCGAATTGAGGGTAAAGATTGTCGAAGAAAGAAGTAAGTTTGATCAGGACCCAAAAGGCTTCCGGGAAGCATATAAAGAGGAACAAGAAAAACTTCAAGATCAGATCACAAAGGCTCGTGCCCTTCTTCCAAAAGTGACCGTTCCACGTGATATCAGAGTAAAAGTGTCTCAAGTTTGTTCTGATTTGAATGTAGATGGGTTGAGAGGTGACATTGTGTCGAATAGGGCGGCAAAAGCATTGGCTGCTCTTCGCGGTAGGGAAGAGGTGACAGCTGAGGATGTTTATACTGTTATCGCTAATTGCCTTCGGCACCGATTGAGGAAAGATCCTTTGGAATCAATCGATTCAGGCTTGCTCGTGGTGGAGAAGTTTTGTGAGGTTTTTGGGTATGCCAAACCAGACAGCTCTTGAGCTCAAAACTGAAAGCAAAAAGCAGAAAGGACAACCCAATCATTGTGCACTCACAGACTTTACTATCGTTTAGTTACTTCCCCCTCCTTCCCTCCCTTCACTACAGGCAATGGTCTTATTATCTCTATATGTATCTTGATTAAATGTAACTATAGAGAGGATCTTGATAGTTTTAAAGCTGCAACAATGAGGAATGAATATTTTCATCAAAGATATTTTTAATGGAAATATCAAGTGTATGGTAAATATGGTGTTTGTTTTTGGCCATGTAAAATGGGTCAAGTTGTAAGAGATATTATAATTTTGTCTATATATTGTGATATGCAGATTTGTCATAATTCCGTAACTTTTACTTAACATGAAATTGTTGAGAATTAGGTCCCTTTCGGATGGGCCGAATTCAGGATAAAGGAAAATGTAAATAGGTTTTGGGTCAAGCCTATTTAGGCCAATTTTGTAAATAGCCCGAAAGTTATCTAAGTATAAAGATAACTAGGGCAAACTTTATGAGGTAGTGTGTATCGTCTTGTTCATAGCCTAGTTGTGTGTGTATCTGTGTAATAGAGTGTAGCGTGTGCGAGGTCGTTGCCTCCATAGCCAGAACAAACGAAGTGTGTGAGAGTGAGAGAGACACGGAGAGTGCCTCTATTGTAACCACCAATCGGCGAAGTGAACGAACTCAATTCGGTGCGTTTGTGTTCGTCTCGTTGTATATTTCTCTTATAGTGATTTGTTTTGGTGTTTGTGGGCACCCATGGTTTTTACCTGATTTGGGGTTTTCCACGATATATCTTGTGCACATATGTATATTTTTCTTGTTTCTCTCTGTTTTTGCTTGTTGCTCCAATTCCGCATTTGACTCGGTTGTGGCCGAGTTCCTGTTTTTCCTTTCAAATTGGTATCAGAGCGAAGTTCTAAACTTCAAACAAAACAAAGTGAAATGGAATATTCATTCGGAGGCATGTTCAAGCTCACCAACTCCAACTACTCATATGGAAGTCGAAGATGAGGGACATGCTAGTGGTCAAATATCTCTAGCTGTTGGTACAGTTTGGAGATAAAAGATCGGACAAGATTGATATCGCGACCTGGGAGGTAATGCACTTGAAGACGATGACATACATTCGATGCTTCATCGACATGAGGATGTACAACAACTTCAATGAAGAGAACAAGGCTCATGAACTTTGGGAGAAGATTGACATTATGTTGGAGAACAAAAATGTCGTGAATCTAGTCTCAGTATTTTGAAAAATTGTGAGGCTCAGGTATCAGGATGGCTCTAGTATGGAGGAGCATATGAATGCCTTCCATGGGCTAATAAACAAGAATACCTTGCTTGAAGTACCTCTAGCCAACAAGGTAATGGGGTGGTTGTTGCTCGGATCCCTTCCAAATAGCTGGGAGACACTAATTGTCACACTGGGCAACGTCGGACCGGAGGGGAAGTTCTTATCCATGGCTAGAGTAAAATTGAGCTTTTTGGATGAGGAAGCTCGTCGAAAGGACAAGGAGGCAATTTCCGACCCGAAGGCCCTAGTCACAGAAAGTGATACACATAGAGGGAGAGGCCAAAACGGGAGTCCCTAGAACGAGAGAAGTCGGGGACAAGGTCGAAGTCAAGGGGGAGGTCCATGTGCTTCTATTGTGGGAAGTCGGGGCACTTCCAGAAGAATTGCTGACACTTCCGAAAGGAGAAAGAGGGAGCCGATAGTGCCAACTCGAAGAAGAGTTCGGATCAGAAAGGAGCGTCTGCAATCAAGATAAGCGAGGAAGAATTGTTGCTCATAAGTGAGCAGAACAAACTAAATCTTGTCGACAATGAATCGACATGGGTAGTCAATTCGGGTGCATCGTTTCACGTAATCCCCGGCAAGAAGTGCTTCTCATCCTACAAAGCGTGAGACCACGACCTTGTAAGGACGGGAAATGAAGGTGCATGCAGAATTCTTGGCATCGAAGATGTGTGCCTAGTAACGTCGATTGGGTGTCGACTAATACTAAAAGATGTCATACACATTCCGGAGGTTCGATTGAACCTGATATTAGCTGATCGACTGGATGACGAAGGTTACACATGTAGCATCCAGAATGGAGTCATGAAGTTTAGCAAAGGGAGCCTGATTGTGGCCCAACACCGGAAGACGAGCACACTGTACTTAATGCACACTTGGGTATGTCAGTCAGGAGCGAATGTGGCAGCCAACAATGTAGGTGAGTTGTGGCACAGGAGGTTGTGGCACATGAGTAAGAAGGGGATGTGAAGACTTGCCGATGACAACCTCATTCCAGAGGTAAAGAATGTGCAACTTGAGAAGTGCACTGACTGCTTGGTCGGCAAGCAAAACAAAACCTCTTTCCGATTGAGACCATCGACGAGATGGAAGGCACCGCTTGAACTCATGCATACCGATGTATGCTTCGTGGACACAAAGTCACATGCCGGATTGCAGTACTTCGTGACCTTCATAGATGACCACAACTGGAAGTTGTGGGTCTCCACGTTGAAGATGAAGGACCAGGTACTGTCCGTCTATTAAGCATGGGCCGGACTAGCCATAAACATAGGGTGTTCCCTTTCGGAATATGTATCCAAAGGGGTGGTCAGAGATATAGATGATAATTCGACACTTATTCACTTAACATTATCCGGTTACTTTCTGGAATGTCATCCGGAATCACACAATTATCTGGATCTTAATTACACGCGTAAGATTATTGTGAATGTGAACGTGCGGAAGCGTATTACAAACCGGCTCTACCAGATAGCAACAGTAGAGAGAAAGGTTCAATGGAAGCTTAACACAGAGAATATGCGTGGGAGAGACAGAGAGAGAGAGAGAGAGCAGAACGTAAACTCTATTCCAAAAAGTAACACTTTGTAACTCTATGTACATACAATATGCTTGACAACACTATTTATACAAGCCCTTGGAGGATTGACGGAAGCACCATGTACTTCAATGCTCATACGAGTGACTGACACTAACGATGAGGACTTTGACTACCTAGTAGTCTAGACGCGTATAGGCTACTACTAGCCTTCTGGTTCACATTTGAATTTGGCTCCCGAATCCATCTCTCCGATCTGTGTATATACAATATGCTTGACAACACTATTTATACAAGCCCTTGGAGGATTGACGGAAGCACCATGTACTTCAATGCTCATACGAGCGACTGACACTAACGACGAGGACTCTGACTACCTAGTCTAGACGCGTATAGGCTACTACTAGCCTTTCGGTTCACATTTGAATTTGGCTCCCGGATCTGTCTCTCCGATCCGGCTCCTGGTTCCGGATATCATCTGGTTCTTCGTTCTGGATACCGATCCGGATCTGGTTGAGCTTGCTCGCTCAACAATTATGAATGATGGCACAGATGGCAAGTACACAAGAGAGACAAAAAGATTAACAACAACAACACTTAACACTTGTATTACTTCCGTAAAATATACATCAATCAATCCAGATCCTTTTATAGGCATCCCATAAGAGTTACAAAACAGTGTCGACCAACTACCAGCCATAGTATGAACCATGTGTATCATACGTGCATTCGCATTAGTGAATGTTTCAATCATTCGTGTAAGAAAAACACCCTCAAAGAATGATAAATATCATACTTTTGGATTAACTATTTATTATGAGGTAAATAAGCCTAAAAAATGGAAAAAAAGCAAAAAAAACAACACAAGAATGTTTGAATAACATTCACATTTGTTTTCCAACATAGGAAAACGAATGTTATGCTAGACGAACACGAATTTTGCGTACTATGCTACCAACTACTAATCGGTGTGGATCCAGATCGATACAACTATTCGGATCCACCATTTCCTTTCTATATTAATTACTATATTACTAATACTTAACTGGCCTTAACTCTTCCTTGTTCACACTTCCTCGTCAGGATCATACTCATAAGCCAACACATGGCACACCCATGGGATAGTGCATTGCACGTCGAACCCATGAGTTAGCTCCTTCAATCTTCATCGAGTATATCCAATATGCTCTGGTCCAAGGGTTCGTTTGGTTCCTTTTCCGTTTCTGTTTGCTTCGTTTTTGGCTCCCGTTGCTTTTCCTGTGGCTTCGGTTGCATCTCTGGTTTCGTTCTCTCAGCCTCCGTCTGCTGCTCTTGTGTCTCTGACTACTGTTGTGAGGTAGTCCCCGGTTCCAGTTGTTGCTCCTCATCATTGAGGTTTATATGTTCTGCTTTTTTCTCTTCCTTCCGCCGTCGCTCCCACTCATAACCTTCCAACTGTAATTGCACTTGTAGTTAGTCATCTCCAAATCCGTCGATGAGCTTCTGAACAACCTCCAGTTGTGTTTCGGTAAGGGCATAAAAATCATTTGACAATTCCTCTTGTATGGTAATTATGCTTTCTTCATCCATCTTATAGAAATTGTCGTCGGCTTTCTTCCGGTTTTCCGCATTGACTTGAAGGATCTGGAGTTCGGCCGCCTATTTAGACCACTAGTTCCATACCACCACAGAACAATCGTCTATTTTTACTTTCATCCGATCCTTCCAAGCGCCAATGATCATCCAGATGCAGTTGATGCCCATTTTGACGTTATCCTCTGTGGCCTCCTTCTCCTTCTTCAACTATTTGATTAGTGTTGTTGTTGCCGTTTCTTGAACTTCATAATTCTAGATACGAGTTTGGTATGTTGTTTGCACCTTTTCCAATACACTCCGGGATCATTCTATTATTTGATTTTGAGTGTCAAGCATTTCCACCCAATCTTTCGCCGCGCCAGTTAGCAGTTACGTCGTTCTCTCTTCCAACAACTTCTCCTAAGCCGTTAGAGCCTACGTCTTCTCCTTGAGTTCGGCACGGGCCTCCTTTAACTTGTCTTGCTACCAGTCATAATCCGTTTCTAGCTTCTTGTGATCCCGGTACAGCTTGTCGAAATCCTCCGATTTTTGCTTAAGACACTCGTTGACTTGTGATCTCAATCGATCGTCCCCGCCCTTTATGCTGCCAGATTTCTTCCTTGAGCCGCTCAATTTCCATTTCCGCCATTCTCCATGTCGCCGAGTCTCTGGCGTAGTGTCCTCCAGCTACTCCACGGTGCAGTTTGCGGAGGATTGCCTTCTTTTCATAGCTCTGGACCGCTCGTCTCCACACTCCGTCGGCTCCCTTGTGATACAGGGTGGTAGCTAATGCCATAAGAACACTTGAAGATTCCAGTTTTCTTGATTCCATTCAAGATCATATGGCCACTGACGAATTCGCCAATGACGTTTTGGATCATATCGTCCTGGATTGTGCTTCTTGCTCGCAGTCGAAAAACCCTCGTAATGATTATCGTGAGTTCTATTGGCATGGTGGTTTTCTGTTTCAACAAAACCTATTGTATGTTCCTGATGGTCCCTCGCGACTACAAATCTTACAAGGTTGCCATGACACACCAATGACTGGACATTTTGGACTTCACAAAACTCTAGAATTAGTTTCTCGGCAATATTGGTGGCCTCACCTTCGTCACTTTGTTGAGGAGTATGTTCGCAGTTGTGATACATGTTGTTGGTCAAAGAAACCTCGACACTGATCCTATGGCTTACTACAACCACTTCCCATTCTTGAAAATCCTTGGATTTCATTACCGATCTCCTAGTTTCAAAAGGTTTTGATGCAATTCTCACGGTGCTTGATCGACCTACCAAAATGGCACATTTCTTGCCATGTACGAAGTCTATTACTAGTCATGTGGCGGTCGATCTAGTTATGCAGGAGGTATTCAAGCTCGCGGTCTTCCGGATGTTATTATTAGTGATCGTAGTCCACAATTCATCTTAAAGTTCTGGAAGCACATGTTCAAACTTCTTTGAATTTCGGCTAAGCTTTCTTCAGGCTATCATCCCAAGACTAATGACCAAACTGAGCGTACCAACCAGACTTTGGAGCAATATCTTCGTTGTTTCATCAACTACCAACAAGATGATTGGGTTGATTTTTTGCACTTGGTTGAATTTTCTTACAACAACTTAGTCCATTCTTCTACAGGATATTCCCCATTTTTCGCAAATACGGGTTGTCATCCTCAGAGGACAATGAATACGCATCCAGAAGTTCCTACCAACCTTATTGCTGAGGATCATCTTAGTCGCCTCCAAGAAATTCACACTATCAGTCTCCACAATTTGCATAATGCTCAAGTTACACACAAGCGGCTTGCGAATCGTCATCGCCTAGATTCCTCCAAAATGTTTCATGTTGGGGATTGTGTATGGCTTCTCCAACACAACATCAAGACCACTAGGCCTTGCGGGAAATTGGATTACCAACGTTTTGGCTTGTACTTGATCACTACTAAGATAACTGAGTTGCATTTCGTTTTGACCTCCCTCGGCACATACATCTTCATTCGGTGTTTCATGTATCCCTTTTGGAACCTTACACCACAAGTTCAATTCCGGGTCGTCTCACAACTCCCCCACCTCCTATTGAGTTCTTGGAAGGACCTGAATTTGAGGTTGCTGCCATTCTCGATTCTAAAATTGTGTGCAACAATTTGTATTACTTGGTTGATTGGTTTGGCTATACACCCAATGATCGAACTTGGGAACCTGCAACAAATCTTGCCAATGTCGCGGACATGGTCACTGCATTTCATCACCAATATCCTCGTAAACCAGGTCCTAATACAAACCATACGACCCTTGATACGTGATGCCTCGAAAGGATTTCAACCTACAACCTTGTTATACATGTGTCAAATCCTTAACCATTGTAATGATATGTTTATATATATAGTTTTTAGAATATATAATCTAATATCATAAGAATATTTCAGATTACTCTACATTCTAGAATGTCCTAGAATATTCTAGAGTGTTCTATACTCTAGAACCTTTTAGAATACTTTATAGGGACTTATAAATAGGGATCTATTAACCATCCAAAAACTAAATTGGTTCAACACCATTCTAGAGCTCCATGTTGCCTACTTTTTGTAATCCATCGTATAGTGCAATATAATATTTTCCTTTCAATTCTCTCTCTCTCAATCTGTCTTGACAATTGGTTTCAGTTTAAAGGTTTAATGGTTTATAAGTTAAAAAATACTCCTAAATTTTCCTTATAAGCTCTAACTTTCAACTTTTAATTTTAAACCCTAATTTTAACTTATTAAATTTTATATGCATTATATGTAGAGTCTCCTTTTTCATTTATGATGATCAAATATTATAAGTATGATGACCAAATTTATGATGATTTTCTCACATAAATTTATAATAAGTATGATGATCAATATCAATAAAAATAGTTTGATGTGGTTTGATTTTGATTTATGATAAACTGATTTGGTTTGGTTCTAAATTTTTCGTAAACGGTTTGGCCTCTCCTATTTTTTAAACAATTTGGATTAAATGGCTTCATAAAATTTAAACAATTTGGTTTGGTTTTTATTATGAATAAATGGTTTGGTTTGATTTCAAGGCCAAGAAACCGAACTAAACTAAACTAAAACCAAATTGGGCCTATTGCTAGATGTGTGCTAAAAAAGAGTCTTTCAATCACTCAAAATTTAGAGGAAGACGAAGAACTTGAAGTTATAACAAATTTAGTCTAGGAGAACAATTTTGATTTTACATGCCAAAATGATTACGAAGAAACAAACACTTCTTTGTTTAAAGATGATAGCTGTGTGCTAAAAAAGAGTCTTTCAATCACTCAAAATTTAGAGGAAGACGAAGAACTTGAAGCTATAACAAATTTAGTCTAGGAGAACAATTTTGATTTTACATGCCAAAATGATTACGAAGAAACAAACACTTCTTTGTTTAAAGATGATAGCTGTGTGCTAAAAAAGAGTCTTTCAATCACTCAAAATTTAGAGGAAGACGAAGAACTTGAAGCTATAACAAATTTAGTCTAGGAGAACAATTTTGATTTTACATGCCAAAATGATTACGAAGAAACAAACACTTCTTTGTTTAAAGATGATAGCTGTGTGCTAAAAAAGAGTCTTTCAATCACTCAAAATTTAGAGGAAGATGAAGAACTTGAAGCTATAACAAATTTAGTCTAGGAGAACAATTTTGATTTTACATGCCAAAATGATTACGAAGAAACAAACACTTCTTTGTTTAAAGATGATAGCTGTGTGCTAAAAAAGAGTCTTTCAATCACTCAAAATTTAGAGGAAGATGAAGAACTTGAAGCTATAACAAATTTAGTCTAGGAGAACAATTTTGATTTTACATGCCAAAATGATTACGAAGAAACAAACACTTCTTTGTTTAAAGATGATAGCTGTGTGCTAAAAAAGAGTCTTTCAATCACTCAAAATTTAGAGGAAGACGAAGAACTTGAAGCTATAACAAATTTAGTCTAGGAGAACAATTTTGATTTTACATGCCAAAATGATTACGAAGAAACAAACACTTCTTTGTTTAAAGATGATAGCTGTGTGCTAAAAAAGAGTCTTTCAATCACTCAAAATTTAGAGGAAGACGAAGAACTTGAAGTTATAACAAATTTAGTCTAGGAGAACAATTTTGATTTTACATGCCAAAATGATTACGAAGAAACAAACACTTCTTTGTTTAAAGATGATAGCTGTGTGCTAAAAAAGAGTCTTTCAATCACTCAAAATTTAGAGGAAGACGAAGAACTTGAAGCTATAACAAATTTAGTCTAGGAGAACAATTTTGATTTTACATGCCAAAATGATTACGAAGAAACAAACACTTCTTTGTTTAAAGATGATAGCTGTGTGCTAAAAAAGAGTCTTTCAATCACTCAAAATTTAGAGGAAGACGAAGAACTTGAAGCTATAACAAATTTAGTCTAGGAGAACAATTTTGATTTTACATGCCAAAATGATTACGAAGAAACAAACACTTCTTTGTTTAAAGATGATAGCTGTGTGCTAAAAAAGAGTCTTTCAATCACTCAAAATTTAGAGGAAGACGAAGAACTTGAAGCTATAACAAATTTAGTCTAGGAGAACAATTTGATTTTACATGCCAAAATGATTACGAAGAAACAAACACTTCTTTGTTTAAAGATGATAGCGAGCTTATGTTTTGTACATAACAACTTCGACGACTCTCATATCAAGAATGCACAAATAGGTGACTTAAAATTAAGTAATATACTTTTTAACATTTAAAACAATCATATTTAGGTGATATTTCCTTGTATTTTAGTAGAGCGCTATTGTTATCGTAACATATGACGTGATATCACAAGCTTTATGTCATTTTGTCTATGTGGAAAATTTCATTCAATTATTATTTAGTGGTACAACCAAGACATGGCACGTGTCATATACACACCTTCCTATATTTTCTTATGGATCTTATGATAATAAATAATAATAATTTTACGAAGCTAAATTGTTTGGTGTAATGACAAAGCTTGTGCTTTGCACCATTGAACTTGTGATCGAAGTCCTAAGCAATGTGTCGTTTGATGTTATGTTCCTTATTAAGCATTTTTACGATCTTTGTTTGAGATCGTGCACACAAACAAATTGATCCTAAAAAATGGTAATTACTATTGGTGTTTTTTTCCCAGAACCCATATATTGATATGGTAACATTCCCCTCTAAAAGGACATAGTAAGAAGATGCATATAGAGCAATAAACATAAGCAAACGAGAAGGAATTGCAATGGATTACATGTAGATCGAGTGAAGACAATGGAACCTTTACCCAATAATAGTTTTTGCTAAGAACCAAGTGATTGGAAAACATCGAAGAAAAGTAGCATAAGGTGGAGCTCATGGGAAAGAGGACGGAAGCTTCACTCGATGATAGTCTTTGTAGAGAAGCAAGTGATCAAGTAAAGTTTCATAAAAACAAATTGGCAATGAAACAATCGGTGGCATTACCATTAAAAAATGTCAACGTTCTACCAACATGCCCAACATTTGAACTCCTTAGTTTGTGAAGATGATTTCATTGCATACATGATCTCAATTACAATTGACATCTAAGATGGTGATAAATGGCAAACCAATTGCATCCCTTTGTAACATCTCCTGCCAATAATGCCACTTTGTGTTTTGAAAGCCTTAAGGACAAAAGAATCTCAAAACTTCATTTAATATTTCACGCTTCGAAGTTCAATAACTGATAAGAGCGGTGGTGTTAATGTATTTCTTTTCACAATCATTCTAGCATGAACGATTGATCGAACATTTTCGAATCGCGGCATTCCTTCTCTTCCGGGCACTCTATAGCAAATCATCTTCGTTGATGATGATTGTTGGTTGTGTCGAAGATTGACGGAGAAAAACAATACATACAGTTGGCACACGCGAGAGAGATAGCAGGTCTCAAAATTCGGGCACATGTAGTCCCCCCCGTGCTCCGATGATCAAAAGACCACCTCTCAACACACACACACATTCATTCTCTCGCTCTCTCTCTTTCACATGTATCACGTGAAATGTAATATTTTTGGTCTTGTAGGTCATATTTGAACTCCGAAGAATATATATACATAATAGAATCAATCTCTCTCTCTCTCTCTCTCTCTCTCTTTCACATGTATCACGTGAAATGTAATATTTTTGGTCTCGTAGGTCATATTTGAGCTCCAAAGAATATATGTACATAATAGAATCAATCTCTCTCTCTCTCTCTCTCTCTCTCTCTCATTTTCTTCTTCTTCTTCTTCTTATTTTCGTCACATGTTACAATATCAACATGCCGACGTGTAATTTATCTCCATATTATTATTTATTTCCTATTTACTGTTTTAATAATAATAATAATAATAATAATAATAATACCCTTTTCATTCTTATTCTTCTGAGCAGAACGAAGGAAGTCGAAGAAATATACAGAGCGAGCGATTTAGGGTTTCTTTTTTCGCTGTCGATCCTCTGCTTCACGATCCGCCATCGCTACAGCCTCAGCCTCAGGCTCAGGCCCCGTATCAGGATCGCGCTCAGATACAGAGGGACTCTCAAGAGAAAAAAGAAGGAACGAAGAAGACAGAACAATCTGCTTTCCAACCAATTAATTACCTCACCAAACCAGGTAGCAGTAATCCTCCTTCCCCTTTTTTTATTTCTTGTTTCTTTCTTTCCGTCTCTTTGTTTTTTCTATCATGTACAAGCTTCTCTTCAACATCGACTTTTTTGCAATCTACGCTTCTCCTTCGTATATTCAGCTTCGGTAAATGATTGCATCAGAAACTATGTTGTTTTCTTCTGTGAACATGGTGGAGAAGTAGGAGTTAATTCTTATTTTTTGCAGAAAACAAAATAAAAGTTGGATTTTTGAACCAGTTTCATACAGGAGCTAAGGGTTCTTGTTTTTAAATTTCTTTCCGTATTAGATTGAACATGAAAATGGGTTTCTTTTGGATACAATTTCATCAGAAAACATCTGGGAACATTTGTAGCAGAAAACATAAATAGGTTTTGGTCACACACAAAGTTGTAAGATTGTTGTCTTTGTTTGCATATTCAAACCAAAGGCCATAGATCCATTTCGACAAAGAACTAGAAGGGTAGATTTTTGAATCAGCTTCTCATAACAAGATGATCATTCTTAATTTTATTTGCTTTCAGTCTTTGTTCTAATTTCACAGCAGTTTTTTCTTTCCGTTCTGAAAGATTTTATCAAAAATATTGTGCTGGCTATTTGAGCTTTGTAGAAAGAGAGATTAGAAAATGTTTCCTCACATAGGAGTTATAGAAATCAATTTCATGAGATGTGAGATTCAATCCCTTTTTTTCTCAGCAACTCAGGTTATATTAATCATTCATCGGAAACCAGTTTCCTGAATTTGTGAAAGTGGTGGAAAAAGATTAGACAGTGTTTACCAACATACAAGTTGCAGAAATTGGCATCACCACGAGCATTCCAACCAAAAGCTACAGATTCTTCGTTTATATTTTGAAAGAAGGGTGCACAGGTTGTGAAAAGATTCAAAATGTGTTCTTTACAATTACATCATCTTGTTCGCACTGAATCCACAAAAAAGGTATGTGGTTCTAGACCTTACCTTAGTGCTCTTTGTGAAAGTCTCCTATGCTGCTGCTTTTGGAAAATTTCTTTGTTTTCAATTTGAGATGGTGTTGCGATTCAAATTTCTATTGTGAAGCTCTTTTTCTTTTGCAATATAATCTGAAATGGTGTTATTATGCAATGTTTGGGAATATCGAAATATTTTTTAGACATAGTTGTCTTCAAAATTAAATGCTGTTGGATGGCGATGTTGTGATGTCACCATTTCTTTTCAAACATTCTTTTTTCTACCAATTTGAGATGGTGTTGTAATGCAAATTTCATGGTTATGACGGCTGACTCTGTATTCTCTTGGATCATACCCGCATAATTGCAAATTGTTAGCTGTTCAATGATTCCCTTATTTCAACAGGTCCTTTTTCAGTCACAATGTTCTCGACTGAGCTATCAGACTCACCTTTCTGCAAGTTATGCCCAAACACCTCAGTTCATGGTATATATGAGATTATGTCATTGTTTGAATTGCAATAATAACTGATTTTTTTGACTCAAGTGTTATAAGTTTCCAGTTGTTATTTGCAAAGACCATACATTTCATTTCATAGACTTACAGTGACGCATTATTTTCAGGCTATGGTACATATTGGGTGGTATATTCCGGCAATGAATTTCAAACAAAAAGCCCGTAGTATGGGTGGTTTTTGTTATGCATACGCTTCATCTATTCCAGTCCCATCTAAGGAAATTGTAAATGCAGTGAGAACATTCTCAACGAGTTCTGTTGCAAGGTAAAAACTGGCTCTCGTTACTCATGGTATGAAAGTATTTTTAAACTATCCACAGGGTGAGAACTCTGAGAACATTTATTGGGTAGCTGATAGTATTAAATGATTTGTTTTGAGGCCTTCAATCATAGTATGTAAACTCTTGCCTGTTAAGCATTCATTTGTAGATAATCATATATTAATAATTTCAGAAGTAGGGCTTCCCAGATGTCAGATTCTCAGATAGTTTGGTATATAGTAGAGTTCTAGTGCAAAAGATAATTTTTTATATTATACAGTGAATGTTAGGCTTTTTCATTGTGGTAAGCCTGGCTGTTATGAACATCCTAATCCTTTATTGACATCATTTTCCTCTGAAATTGACTTAAAATGGGATGATGGACTTCTATTTACAATCTACATTAATTGATAATCCAGTGTGTTCAAGGTCATGCATGAGAGTCAATTATTCCAACAGTGTGCTCCAGCCATTGGACTTATGACATTTGCAATGTGGGGTTTAGGACCCTTACTACAGTTCATACACCGAACCATATTACATGTATGTTTATGCTCTGAAATTCTCTGCTATTTATATTCTAAGGTATTCTACATAATTGCAATGCAATGCTATCTTTTACAGAAGGAAGACTGGAGTTGGAAAGATAGTCAGTTGAACCATATCATGAGAATGTATGTGCGACCTGTGCTCCTATGGATTGGAGTTATATTGGTCTGCAGGTAAGGAAGAAGCATTGATTCAATATGGAGTTCAATGATTCCAGACAGTCATTTGTTACTTTCTTCTTGGTTGGAATGCTGATTAATGTTTTATTCAGGGCGTTTGATCCTGTTGTGCTCTCTTCTGAGAGAAGTCAAGCAATCAAACAACGTTTTGTAAATTTTGTGCGGTCTTTATCCACAGTCATAGCATTTGCATATTGCACCAACAGGTAAGTAGAATATGGTGATATATGTTTTCTTTTTCAAATTCCATGTGGTCACAACCATAGCTTATAAATTATTATGCTTTGAATCTCAGTGTGATTCAGCAGATGCACAAAGTTATGTTGGATCGGCAAGATACACAGGATTCTCGGAGTGTGAGTCACGTGACCATTTTGTTATCTGACTTAATGTTAGGAAGCAATGTTTTAATGAAAGTCGTATCTTTGCAGCTTGGTGCTCAATTTGTTGGAAATGCAGTTTATACAGCAGTATGGATAGCAGCCGTCTGTCTGTTCATGGAACTTCTGGGTTTCTCTACACAAAAATGGCTGACAGCCGGTGGCCTTGGTACAGTGCTACTTACTCTGGCAGGTAGAGAGGTAAGAAACTTTCAGTAACCTTAAGTTTGAAGCAAGAAGTCTTTAGCAAGGAATCCGTACGTAATCCCCACATAACTTTGGGGATGAGTTGTTTAACATTAAATGCATCTGTACTTCTATTTATAGATCTTCACAAACTTTCTCTCAAGTATAATGATCCATGCAACACGGCCGTTTGTTCTCAATGAGTGGATTCAAACAAAAATTGATGGATATGAAGTGTCTGGTACAGTTGAGGTAGGTTCCTTCAATTCTCACCACTCTTTAATTGGCAGTTAATGGATTGGTGTAATCGCTTGTCGAACTATCTCTGTGAAAAAAATATGCAAAGCTCAGATGTTTGATAAGTTCCTTGAATTCATGGTACTCTTTATCACTAATGATATTCAGCCATTGTTCTGTGAACAAGTCCTTTGTTGTATTTTCAGCATGTTGGGTGGTGGTCTCCAACAATAGTCCGGGGAGATGATAGAGAAGCAGTTCATATACCAAATCATAAGTTTACTGTTAGTGTTGTTCGAAATCTAAGTCAAAAGTCACACTGGCGCATCAAGACATATTTTGGGATAAGCCACTTAGATGTTACCAAACTTTCTGTAAGAGCATCCCTCCCTTTTTTCTGCTGGTTTTGCTTTGCTTTTGCTGTTTGTGCTTCCTGAGAGATTTTATTATCCAGAATATTGTAGCTGATATGAGGAAAGTTTTAGCGAAGCATCCTCAAGTAGAGCAAAGAAGATTGCACCGAAGAGTCTTTTTTGAAAGCATCAGTCCTGAAAACC
Source organism: Azolla caroliniana (assembly GCF_043228905.1). Lineage (NCBI taxonomy): Eukaryota > Viridiplantae > Streptophyta > Polypodiopsida > Salviniales > Salviniaceae > Azolla > Azolla caroliniana. The sequence goes on from NW_028230443.1 coordinate 2,011,021, forward strand.
AGGCTCTTATGGTGATGTCTCAAGCTGTGTATTGTATTAAATTTAGAATGTCTCAACTAGATTCTAATTTTCTATGCTTTTGAATCATGTATAATTCATGCAGGTCTTAGTTTCTTGTTTTGTGAAAACTCCACATTTTGAAGAATACCTGCGTGTGAAGGTGCGTTACCCATTAGTAAATTTTAGGTTACTCTGAAATTAAATGAGTAATATCTTGCTGAATTTCAGGAAGTAATTCTATTGGACTTGATGAAAGTCATAAGCCATCATCATGCTCGCTTAGCTACCCCCATTCGATCAGTGCAACGTGTACTTGATGATGTAGAACCTCGTGGTGCACCATATCGAGACATGAATCGCCCGACTGAAACTCAAGGAAGACCGTATCTGTTGATTGAGGCAACCGCTGTTGCGAATGCATATCGTGATGCTGACCAGTCTGCAAATTCTAAAAATGGCTCAGCACTGGTAAGAGATGAAATAGTTAATGCTGATGGGAACGAGAGCAATTCTGGGCAGACAATGAGCCCTAAGAAAGAAGTATATCAAGCTAAAGATGAGATATTGTCTAATGATGGAATTTCTAAGAGTGGTAACCATTCTGAGGCAGTAGAGTCCAAAGCTGTAAGTAAACATAAGTCTCAGCTTGAAGGCCTAGATTCCATGGGCCTTAATTCCAAAGATATAACATTGTTGGGAGCAGCTTTTGAGAAACCACCTGCAAACATTGCAGAAGATTCAGTGGACCCACAAACAGATGGGGAGGCCCCAACCAAACCTACTTCAGATACAGGATCAGTGAGAGTAGAAAAAAACTCAAGCAAGATGGTTGAGCTGATTTCTCAACCTAGTCAGAAGTCGCATGCTAGAATGTTTGAGCATACGGGGCCATCTTCTGGGGAAAAAACAGAGAAAATAAGCAAATCTGTGATTGATTTGGATTCTGGATCCTCAAGAGAAGAGAAAAGTAATGCAAAGGAAGAACTCAATGAAACTGAATTTAATATTGATCAGAAAACAACAGTTGGTCAGAAAATGGATTCGAGGCGGGCACAATTACAGAGTGCATCTTCATCCAAAGGGGAGTCATTAGGACCGAAGTCGCAGTTAGAAGAGAACCTCCTTTTGGGTGTGGCATTGAATGGACCAAAACAAACACTACCTCTTGATAATGAAATAATATCTGGAACAGAACAGAAGGAGCTTGTAGGAACAAGCAATGGGAACTCTGGCAATGCACTCAAGGATGTACGGTCAGGGTCTCCATCTTCTAATACAAGTCAATCAGATTCTAGATGAATAATAGAGAATCCTGCTGAGGAGCACTCACTAAGAGGTCATCTCACTAAGGTCGTTTATGAAACATTACAACTGCATTTATTTCATGGTGTCATGATACACAATTTTCAATTAACTGAAAAATTGACTTGATTTTTGAGATTGAAGAAGGTATACATACAGGGAAGGTCTGAACTTCCAGGGGTTTCAAAAATCTCTCAAACTAATTAAAAACTGAGAGCTTAATGGAACCGTTACTTGATGTGGTGGTGTCTTTGTATATTATCACCCCCCCCAATGTACTTTAATGTTAACAAGGCCATTGGAATATGAAGAGATTCCAAAAGTAATTGCAAATATAAAGAGATGAAGATGGGATTCATGTTATTTTTTTTGCTTGCATCTTTACCAACAACTCATAATTGGGTGTCCTACTGTGTCTTTGTTTGTACCTCAATTGTGATTATAGTTTGTAATGTTTGTTGTATTGTGGAAAATCTGTGTTTTACCATAGTTTCAACATGTCCCTTTTTATCAGTGGATGCCTTTTTTGTCTAGTAAGGTTAATGGTAAAACAAGAGGACTAGTGATGATTGATGGTGTAATTAAGAGCATGCAAAAATAATGTGCAACTAAAAAGCTGTAGCAAGTAATGCTAGTCAGGGTCATTCACCTAGATCCCTACACAAGTGAGGATGCAAACCTGATTAGAAATGCAGGGTTTGTGGGAGTTTTAACCGAGTTTATATGAATGTAGCAGTGATTTGGTGGTGCCACTAAAGAGAAACCTAGCTTATTATGCAAGTTATTACATGAAATTTACAGAAACCAAAAGTAGATTGCATGAAATTTGGAGAAAATTACTTCATGGTTGGATGGGTTGAGTTTCTGTATTGTTTGTGATCATGTGTGTTTCGTACAATGCCATTTTATTGGAGCACAAGCTTTAACAAAGACTATCCCAGAGTGGTTAGATGGTTTAATCTTCTGCACTGGGCACTGGGCCACATGCCCACATATGATCATTAGCATTACTTTCAAAACGCATGTTATGATCTCACGTCAGTTAAACATCATACTAGTTTCATATCCACACTCCAAAAAATTTCATTGCAATTATATGGTTATCAATCCTTCAAATTCAGGAATTTGCTTGTCATGGCACACAATAGTAAAGTGCTTTCAGATAAAGCTGAAAAACATGAGATGTACAACAAAAATGCATATTGGATTGTATCAAATTGATGAAATATACAGTCTGCAATGGAAAACACTACTAAAGAGGTATTTGCATCCACTTTCAGAATGAAGTTTTGATCATGTTAGATATTTTAATTATCTGTATATGTTGGCAACCAATTACAATTATTTTATTTATTTTCTGAGCAAATATATTAAGGCCAAACTTAATATGCAAAATTCTGTCCATCCCCACATTTGTGCCCACTTATCAGAATGACGTTAAGATCATGCTGAATATTTCAATTGGTCTATTGAGGCACTCAATCTTTTTATTTATTTGCTGAAAATATATATTAAAGGCCGAAACTAAAATGCAATGTCTTCAGTCCATCCCCAAAATGTTCAAAGAAGAAAATGATTCATCAGGGCAGGGCATTAGGTGTTACATCAAGAACTTTTCTCTCAGCAGCAAAAACATAAGGTTGATATGAAACAAATACAGGATATAACTAATCTGTAATGTACAGATAAGCAGATATAACTGGTACGCTTCTCAATCTTCCCTACAGCTCTAGTTCTAAAGTTCCAGCATAAAAACGTTTTCAGCTTGCTATCGAGAATCGTTTTGAAAATGTGCCTTCAATAGCTCGATATTAAGATAGTTCTAATGCTCGTTCTAATTCTGCATCAAATTCATCATCATCCAGCACACCTTTTTCTGTCAGCCCCTGTTTGAGTTCTTCCTCTTGACCTTTCTCAACTATATCTGTGTACTTGTGGTCAAGGGAATAGAAGTGCTTTCGTTTCTCAATCCAAGAATAAGCACATTTCTTCAATTCCTCGCCTAAGGTAGGTCCAATGGTGCTTCCTGATACACAGTCTCCTCCTGCCTCATAAAAAATATAACCAACCCTCAGAAACGATTCAGTTAGTGAGTCCATACAACCTTCATAAATAACCATAGAAAACCTGAATACATATGTTGTTTTGCAATTGCATACTCTCTGTTCAGTTGTGATAATTCATCTAATCCCAAATCCTTAACCTTGTTAAAGAAAGATTCAGATGCAAACGAGGTTAATCTTATGCATTACAAATAATGTTTAAAAAAAGTAGAAAAATATACATAAACAGAAAAAAATTTAAAAATTGTTTTCTATTTAATGTATACCTAATATCAGAAGCAACATTAAGTTCTTATTCAGAAAACATTTTGATTGCATGGCTGTATCCTTCTGACATCATATACATGCAATCAAGCATCTCCATAAAGTACCTTCTACTACCAATCCTAAGAATGCATACCAGATTCCCTTGAAAATGACTCTTAGCTGCTGGAGTTGAAAATATCCTGGAAGTACCAAGATACTTTAATGTCAAAATTTTCCAATTTATTACACAATAAAAGTACAAGATTGAATGCCCAAAAACTATGCCTTTCGCATTCTGCTCGTATATGCTCGCTAGTCTTACTCGGAAGCTTACTCATAGCTTCTTTCATCTTCCTCTTCAGATTGGTAGACACGAAACCATAAAGGAAGAAATCTCTCACCATCATTTTATTTACAATCCTCATAGCTGTCAGAGGTCCTTTAATTTTAGTTTCTCTAATGAGAAAGTAAATGTTCTCCAAATCATCTGCAAAAATAGTCCAGTTGAAATATCAACAGAGTATCCCTTGTGTGAGCTTCAATTTCCTGTCTAATTTTGGAATTTTCCTACCCTCTGAAAACCTGGTTGAATACAATCAAGCGAAAAGCAATACTTGAATCTTTTCATAAGCCTCAATATAGTTGAATATAATAAAATTTTAATAATGCAATAGGCATCTTACATAAAATAGGGACAATGTCATGCTACTGTCTTGTTAAAATATTAATAGTGTACAACTTGCATGATTAATTTTTCATTTGCACTTTGAGTTATGTTCTACATATACTCTCTAAACCCCCTGACGGAAGAGCAATAAGTGAGAACCTTAATAAGTCAAAACCTAGTTTAAGTGTTATAGAAAGAAGGGGGGAACACCAAAATCTGTAACTTTTTAAAACTTTACCAGGACCACTCTATTGAAATATCCCGATACCTTTCATCATTTTCATATTTACGAAAATGGCCCAAACTATTACAAACTTTGACCCTTGAGGTGGAGTTGTAAATTCTTCTCAAATCAGATGATTACTTTGTCAAAGCCCCTCCTAGATCCCATGTTAATAAGATAATTCCATGCAAGTCCTTCCATCCTTTCATACATGGATTGCCATTTGGCTAAGGCTTAACCCTTGAATCTTAGGCTAATAGGTAACCATTTTTATAATTCTCCTTCACTATTCACATACATTCACATAAATTTCTCTAGCTTTGCTTTGGGTCTTACCCTGAGCTTCCAATGTTCTGTTTCGGTTTCACATAACCACGCTCTAAAATATTACCAGCAGATAAATCCATTGTGTATCACGTCTTTCAAGCAGACTCAAAATATGTTTTAGAAATGATAAGGTTAGATCCAATAGGGAGTTTATTGCAATTAAATATCTCTTCAACCTCTAACCAAATATTAAGCAAACAATAACCTGATGTTTTCAGTGTTTTATCCATTAAAGATGTTCATATAAGATCCCGAATACCTGGAGATAGGTAGATTTTTATTGGAGGTTTGGAAAACTGTGTTTCATAGAGTATATATAGCATGTACAATCCCCCAAGCTTTTTAGACCAATACATGTCTGTTTGTAGAAAGCCTATGACAACAAAAAAGAATAGCTTTTGAGCCTAGAATCATGCCATAAAAGCTGAAAACAGATGTAATGTTGTTACCTAAGGCATAGGAATACATTGCCTGCATAAAGAAACCTGGATCAATATTAGTTGGCTTAGCTTCATGGATAAATGAGAAAAGTCTGTCTTGCCAAAGTTTCTTCATCTGAGACAGCTCTACTCCACCAATCTGCAATTTAAAAAAATACCAAACTTGAAATTTGAATGCCTCCAAAGTGATGCAGAAAGGATCTCTCAAATTGGATGTTGAAGGCATTACCTATTAACATTGTTTCTACATAATAGCTTAGCGACATAGGGAAACTACCTAGTTTAAACTTGTTTTTACTTTCCACATATCTTCGACTCAACCCAATCGTTCCACAAATATCTCTTGTAAAATGAATATTACAATCAATAACCTAATGGTAAGGCTTCAACCCATGTAGCGTAAGGTCACGGGTTCAATTCCTTTCCATAGGTCAAAATTGGCTCTTTATGGACAATAAAAATCTAGTTTTAATTCTAATTCTCATAGTTAGTGTGCACTCTCAAGTGCGGCATTCATTAGTAAAGTTCTTGAACATCAAGAGTTGCTACTCACTTCTACGTGTACTACGTGAAAATGTTATATTTGTTGGGTCTCATAGGTCATATTTGACCTCTGAAGACAATAATAGAATTTTATGTGATACATCAATAGATTCCTTTGTGAACGACTTTTGCAATGCCAATGTATTACGTGAAAATGTTATGGTTTTTGGTTATCACATGTCATGTTTGACCTGTGAAGACAATAATACAATTTGCCATGATGCAAGAATAGATTCCTTTGTGAGTGAGGCATTTTTGTGAAGCCAATGTATAACATGAAGATGTTAAATTTTGAAGACAATAATAAAATTTTGAAGCCAATGTATATTTGACCTATGAAGACAATAATAAAATTTTGAGTCATGCATCAATAGATTCCGTTGTAAATGAGGCATTTTTGCAATGCCAATGTATCATGACATGGGAAAAATGTGGAGTCTCCAAAAGTCATTACTCAGTTTAATATGTATTAATCTCATAGATCATACTTGACCTCCGAAGACGATAATAAAATATCTCTCTCTATACAACTTAGCTCACATGCATTGCGATGTGAGACGGGGCGTTGGGGCACAAGCGATGAGAGTGGTTGACTATGCACACTTTGCCCTAAACAAGTTCGAGAGTCTGAGCAATCTGTGTAGTTGTCCCTAGTTCGAGAGTGTGAATGTGGGCAAAGAGTATTAGATATCCTTATGACATAATCGTACTCGAGTGGATATCTTGATTAGATTCCACCAACCACATTTCATGTGACAATACCTTGAGGACTTTAAAAGCCCCTTGGCCCATTGTGCTTAGTTGATCTTTAGTTAACTAATATAATTTTCTCTTTAGTGCATAAATTGTCATCCCCCTACTGTGTATTTTCTTATTTTTTGGTTATTTTCTCTGATTCCTTCTCTTGCCCGCACACCCACTCTCACACACACACTATGCTTCCGCATGCTCAACTCTACGAGAGCTAGATTCTTTACAGAAACATTATTTACAATGGGTGTCACAATGGAGTATGGTCACCCACTAACTACATGGGTAGTGGAACAAGTTGAATCGCCAATAGGCAAAACGAACACTCCTCTGACGAAAGAATTTCCACTTGCTCCAATAAAGAAAAAATTGTCACATTAGTACTCCTTGTAATTTTCGTACATATGCTTTGACTCCATGCCTACAATCAAATACAAAAGCACTACACATATCTTAATTATGATGCAATCCCTAGTACCTTAGATATAGGACCAATCAATCCACAATTTCTCTTTTATTTGTAAGGTAAAGAACCTTCCATCAATGCAATATTTTGTAGTTGTTGCAAAACAAACCCATAATTAGGCGGGATGCATAATAATTGTTGTGTTTCAACAAACTCCAAAATTCTTTGACACAATGCCTCAACTATATCTCTCAACTCTTTGACCCTTGAACGATTAAACTAAGAGCACAATCTCTCCTTTCCAGGGCCAACATAATCTCTCTCTCTCTCTCTGCCAACATAATCTCTGCCCTCAACACACCATGGAGTCCGAAGGGACAAACACTGAAAAGATGGATCTTAACACGCATGATGAGGGTCTAGATCTATTGAAGACCACAAGAAGATATCATAGACGAAAAGGACGGGACCTAAATAGCGTCAAAAGGGCGCATAAGGAACCTAGAACGCAGGCCCCATCCGACATTCCATTCGATGTCGAAAATGGGAAACATGATCTTTTACGCCATTTGATTGCGCAAGAGATCAACCGTATTAGAGAAGATATCGAAATAGCACTAAAGGAAGAAATGAAAAAGGAGATAGAGAAACAGAAATCAGAATTGTACGCCTCTATCAAGGCTGAGTTATTAGAAGAGATGCAGAAAGACATTATAAGCCATGTGGAGAAATCACACTTAGAGCTCAAGGATGACATGACACAATACCTTAAGGATGAAATATCCTCAAGTAAGGTTGAGTTAGGAGCTATAAAAGTGGATTTCGAAAAAGGACAAGAAGCAGTGGAAAGATACATCTCTACAGTGAAAGCCAATGTCACGAAGGAAATGCAAACATGGGCAGACATCGCCAAAGATGCCAAAGCTCAAGCCGAGCACGCCCAAAACGAAATTAAAGCAAATGCTCCTTGGATAGAGGTAGTAAAAAAGCAAAAAGGAACATCCATGGATAGGATGGCAATGATGAATGCTACTCTAGAAGAAGAAGCAAAGAGGAAAGCTCGTGCATTGCATGTACGAGTGGTTGGTTGGGCCGAAAAGGGAAGTCCACAAGAAGATGCCAAGAATCTCGCAACAAAGATTGGAGCATCGGATATTCCATTTGCTTCGGCGTGGAGAGTGGGAAGAGATGAGTCTAGAGCTAAAGCCCTTATCATCCGCTTCATGGATATTGACAAGAAAAAAGCTTTCCTCTCTAAACGAAAGGCACTCAAGGGTGAAAAGATATACTTAGATGACGATCTCACTCCAGCCCAAGTGGCACACCGCAAAGAAAACATGCCACGAGTGCTTGATGCAAGAAAGGAAGGTAAATGGGCCGTATATAGAGACGGCAAGGTCATTATTACAGAGAAGAGAACTGCATGACGATATATGGCCTATGAGACCCTACGCATGACCATATGGAATTGCAACGGCTCTCTACGGACAGATGTCGGATATTTTGAAGATACATTGAAAAACACAGATATTGATATGTATACCGAGACTCACCAATGTATGGCTAGCAAACTCCCTGAGGTCCAAGGATACAAATGGGAGTCAATATGTCGCCCCCAACCTCGGACACAAGGAAGCACTAGAGGTTCGGGAGGAGTGGCTATGCTATACAAAGAGGAGCTCCATGGTAGAGTGCATGTTGTACATAAGGATGTGGATGCACGCTACATGTGGATATGCATAAAAAGAGGGGATCTTAGGGAGCTATATATTGCAATTTGCTACTTTCCACCAGACTATTCAAGGTTTGCACCTCTAGGTGAATCACCATATCTACCACTATATGATGATATCATAAGATTTGCTACTATGGGGGATATAATACTATTAGGAGATTTTAATGCACGAACCAAGGATGAACAAACAACTATATTTAACACCAACGAGGCTGTCTATGGAGAAGTTATGGTGGAAGAGGTTGGTCTAAAGAGAAAAGCTCAAGATATGAGTGCTATAACTGAATATGGAAAACACTTTCTAGCCTTGGGAAGCGCGCATGGACTTGTGATATATAATGGCTTGTCACAATGGCCTGGATCAGATGCTTTGACATGTTGGAACCCAAAAGGGGGCTCAAGCACAGTCGATTATCTAATGGGATCTCCATCTCTTATACCTGAAATAAAAGTGTTCATTATATCGGGAAGACCTATTGGCTTGGCAGCTGATCATGCATATCTACGCTTTGAGGTAAAGGATGGATGCACAAAGGATGTATATGCTAAGGAGAGTGGGCTGGCTAGGTATCTATTCACTCGCGAGACAATTGATGTCTATAGTTGTGGTGTATACAATGGCATGCTAGATTTGGATCCTTTCGCACCCCTTGAAGAACTTACCCAAGGTTTATCCAAATCATTGCATAAAGCAGCCACAAAAGCCTTCCCTCACACAACGGCTAACCCCCCCAAACTCGGTAGAGTAATACAAAATAGTTGGTATGATGATGAATGTCGTGATACAAGGAGATGCTTGCAACGTGATATAACTCGGGGCATTTATACATACAACCAAGCGAGAGCAACCTTCCAACGCCTCGTAAGGAGGAAGAAGAGATTGTATTTGGCTAAATTTGAAGATCATTTGTATCGCTTGTTTCTAGGACGAGAGAGTAAAAGAGCATGGAAAATGTTTAATGAGAGGCAACCCACCACACAACTGAGCGCACCTCAGGTGTGGCACGAATATGCAAAGGTCCTATATGATACCCCGGGGCAACCTCCTCTTCCCCACCCGAATGCCTCACGCCCACATGAATCAACCTTCTTTACACCACAAAATGTAAGAAATGCCATTGATAGGCTACAATTCGGGAAGGCCCAAGATCATGATGGCTTGGTGGGTGAACACTTTATCTATGCCCGTGACACCTTGCTCCCATTGCTAGCACACATCTTTAATCGAGCCATGTGCGAAGGTTTTCCTACTAGATGAACTCAACATACCATTGTGCCAATCCTTAAGAGTGGAGACCCCATGATGCCAAGCAACTATAGGACAATCATGATTGGCCATTACTCGGCTAAACTATATGGCTCGATTCTGGAATCAGAATTGAGTATATGGGCAGAGCAAAATGGCTGCCGTTCAATTGGACAGGCAGGCTTTCGGAAGGGTTTCACAACTTTGGATCACATATTCACCCTCCGGGCCCTTATTGAGGAGGGCAGAGCCCACAATAAGAGGATTTATTGCTGCTTTGTGGATTTTCGAAAAGCCTTTGACACTGTGCCACGTGCTCGGCTTATGCAGCGGCTAGAGGCCATTGGTGTTCCTATAGATATGCAATGGGGAATCTATGCACTCTATGAATCTGTTTCAGGAAAAGTTCGGTCTCCTAAGGGCTTGTCAGAGGCGGTGGCCAGCACAATTGGCGTGAAGCAAGGATGCCCACTATCCCCCACACTCTTCGGTCTCTATATAGATGAGGTATCACAGTACATAGAGAGATTTGGTGGTTCCGGAGCACACCTAGCAGGTATAGCTATACAGATATTACTATATGCTGATGATATTGTGCTGATCTCTGACTCTCCGGAGGGACTACAAAGACATCTAAATGCCTTAAAACTATTTTGTACGGACAAAGGTTTGTCAATCAACATGAATAAAACTAAAGTGATGGTGTTTAACACCACCCAAGCATGGGTAACAAGATCAGAACCAGAATTCTTCTTGGGAGAGGAAAAGGTGGAATACACACGCTCCTACACATACCTAGGAGTAACATTTACAGGACCTAGGTTCTCCTTACAGGAGGCCGCTTGTGCCCGACTTTCTCGTGGATATGCAGCCCTGGGTGCTCTCGAAAGACAATGTGCACATTTGCAGTTCCAAGAACCACGGACTAAGCTGTGGTTATTTGATACACTTGTCACACCAACTCTTCTCTATGGAGTAGAGACATGGGGACCGAGTCTTAACAAGGCAAATCATTGGAAAGATTTAGAGAGACCTTTAGTGTCAATGATTGCTCGCATGATAAGGAGCAAAGCATCGGTGCCCCACGATATAATCCGGGCAGAGATGGGAGCAGCACCTATAATAACCGAGGCATTGTTCCGATCAGTGACATTTATCCAATGTCTTTGGGAGCTCCCTAAACGAAGGTACCCAAGGTTGGCAATTATGTCATCAAGACAATTGGCTGAAAATGGAGACACTCACTGTTGGTATGCTGAAATGCAACAATGGTTCGAGTCACATGGCATGAGTATAAATGCACTACCCCCGTTCCAATATAGCTTGGACTGTCCCCATCTCAATATGACCAAAGTGGAAAAGAATAGAGTGATCCGAACTGATATTATTAACTTAGAAAACAAGATAACATGGATCAGCCCCAAAATAGCACTTGGTACAAAGATGGCCCACTATAAGACACACTTCTTACATACATCGGAGGATGGATTTGTCATAAGGCCACCTTATATGGACATACATCTATCCTATGCGCTGCATAGTGTGATAGGGCAGCTGCGAACCTCATCACATCAGCTACAGATTGAGGTGGGCAGATATACACGACTACCTCTAGAAGAGAGAATTTGCCAATTGTGTCATCAAGGAGTGGAATCTGAAGAACACTATGTCATTGTAGTGTCTTTTATGAAACCAGAGGGAGATACCATTGCCTCTTTAAACAAGGCTTTGGCCCACTACGCAAGGTAATGGAATATGAGGACCAAAGATGCCTAGGACTTTTCTTGCTCGAGCTCAAGAGACATCGGGAAAAGTTGTTGAAGAATACAGCCACACAAGCTCATCCACAAAGAACAATCACAACTTTCTTTAGCTCCATGACTCCTAATGCTAGAAGTCAACCCCAGGATACACAAATGGGATGCAGACCAGGATATAACAAAGGGGTTACGATTGATCGGGCAATGACAATTTGCCGTGCACGTAGGCCCCGGCCCCATGGACCACGACCTCGACACCCTTGTCATCGACAAATAAAAGCCATTATCTCCCGCCATCGTAGGTGCTTCCCTTGCTTCGGAGACATTTCCATTCTGGATCGACCTATGATAGAGATCTTTCGGAGACAAAAGCTACAATACACCTAACTTGAGAATCTTGCATGTGCCAAAAACCAGATTCTCTCGTCTCTTTTCTTTTCATCTTATTTACTTTTATATTTACTGTGTAATATTTACTTTATTTTGATTTGTTCTCAAAGACGAGAAAACATTTAAGATGTAATCTCTTATTCGGTCTTATAGGCCATTTTGGCCTCTTAAAAGACGTTAATATATCTTTCTTTCTTTCTTTCTCTCTCTCTCTCTCTCTCTCACACACACACACACTTTTTGGCTTATGTATTGATAAATTAGAAGAAGTGGTGAATAAGGTTGCAAGAGAAGAAGGATTGAATGCCCCCAAATTGATGCAACATGTTATCTTATTGCTTCTATATGCACACGATGTGGCATGCTTCTCATATGATGTTGTTAGTATGCAACATTTACTTGGGGCATTAGAAGAATTTTGCCATAGTAGTTGACTAGCAGTGAATGTGGAGAAAACAAAAATGATGGTAGTGCAAACCATCCAACCTCATCATTACCCTATGCTCACATCTAGAGGTGAACATATACAATTTGTTCGAAGCTTTAAATATCTTAGTATTGATATACCCGCCACAAATAAATGAAGTGCATGCTTTGATTCTAGGCTCCAAGCCAGCTGGAAATCATATTACCTTTTGGAGAACCAGTGCAACCACAATGATACTTGTGGATGGGGAATAAAACTACTGTTGTTCAATTGCAGGCCACTCTCATGTCCAATGGATACAAACTCAAAGCTATTTCGTGAAGACAATTCTCCCATATTTGAGGATATCATGAAATATAGAAGGTTAATTGGGTTCCTTCTTCACTTAACTTATACCAAGCCTGATTTGTCCTATAGCGTGAGTATTCTTAGCCAATTCTCAAGTGCTTCAAGACAAAGTCATTGGCAAGCAGTTATTCGAGTTCTTCGGTATTTGGCCAACACACTTGACTATGGTCTGTCTTTTAGAGGCGGCATTGAGCTTGGGTACTCAAATGCTAATTAGGCAGGTGATATTGATTTTAGAAGGTCCACATCTAGCTATTGTTTTATGTTAGCTTCATGCTTGATTTCTTGGAAATCGAAGAAGCAAAACTCAATTTCTACTTCATCGACAGAAGCTGAATATTGCGCCTACTTGGATACTTGTTGTGAGTTGCTATGGTTAATGCAATTGTTTTCACATTGGTGTTTGGCAAGTCTCTACTATTGTAGTTTTCACCGACAGCCGAAGTGCTCGTGCATTGGCAGCTAGCTCAACATTTCATGGTAGAACAAAACATATCTAAGTGCACTACCATTTTGTTCGTGAATTAGTGAAATCACAAGTCATCAACTTGGCATATTGCCCTACTCAAGGAAATGTAAACCATTGATCAGCTCCTCAGTCGACTCAATGTTGGACCACCGTTCTGGAGTTGAGAGGAGGTGTTGGAGGTGGCAGCTAGCTCAACATTTCATGGTAGAACAAAACATATCGAAGTGCACTACCATTTTGTTCGTGAATTAGTGAAATCACAAGTCATCAACTTGGCATATTGCCCTACTCAAGGAAATGTAAACCATTGATCAGCTCCTTGGTCGACTCAATGTTGGACCGCCGTTCTGGAGTTGAGAGGAGGTGTTGGAGGGTGGCAGCTCCAGACTTGCACTCTCTTTCATCTTTATTATCTCTGTACTACATTCTCTCTCTTCCCAGATTCTTGTCTCTCTAGAATCTACAACTCTTTAAATGCCTTCTCTCTCTAGAATCTGCAACGCTTTAAATGCCTTTTCTCTCTTCCACTTTTTCTAAGATATTCCCTCTTATTCCTAGTTTATTGTACCTGTTTGGTAGTACAAGAGCCACTTAACTACCAAACAACCATTTCACTCACTTTCCCCAATTTTGTATAAATAGGCTATACCAGCCTCTTTTGTAAATACTTTTACTTTTGTTGCTTGTTTGTTGCTACTTAAAAACAAGCTCTATTCTTTGGCTGTGTCTCTACTCTTTGCAACCATTTTTTCTACTGCTGTCTAACAGCCTTCTAACAGCTTGGCTGTGTTTAATTTGTTCTAACAATTGCTCCGTTGCTGCTATTAACAGCTTTTCTCACATCTCTCTCTCTCTCTCTATGTGTATATATATATATAGATATATAGATAGATATATATACATACATACATACATACATACATACACACACATATGTGTGTATGTATGTATGCATGTATAATAAGTTTCAAGGAAATTACTAGCTTCTCACCGCAGCAAAAGCATCCACGATCTCTTCAATATCAGCATGAAATGTTGTTAAATCCGTAATGTCATGATATTCTTTGTCTGTTTTGAATGCTGTCATTCTCTGCGGTAGTCCTAAATCGTTTTCCATGTCTCTGTAAAGCAAAAGATGCATCTCAAATTTCAAAGTTTCCATGATCTTTTTCGTTCTTAGGTTGGTCCTTTTTATAATATGCCTACTTAACTATCGATATTTTGTTGAATTTTTGGGAATTTGATTAGCTGGAATGACATGTTAGAAATTATGTAGAACTAAAATAGCATGTTCAAAATTTGCTCTAGAATCAAAGATAACTGAAAAAAGGGGATGTAATGGTTGGAGCACATTTTGAATTACATTCACAGCCTATGTATCTTTGTTTTCAAATATGACAAGGGATTTATAGTTCTTTGTTAAAGGCAAGAAGTGACAAAACAATTTGCTTTCTATGTGAGAAAACACAATTTAATCATAGTTTTCTTTCTAAGCAATAAAATACTATTTAATCATAACTTGCTTTCGATGTGACAAAACCATATTTAATCATAATTTGCAATCTATGTGAGAAAACCATAATTCCTGATAAAACCATCAACACAAGTGACATGGAAAGTGCTTTTGTATAGGAGTAGCTTGAATTCACATATTTAGGGAAAGTATATCTAGCGATGTTTTCAAAGAGGTGATCAAGAGAAACTTCAAAACTAGTGGGAAATCAAGGATTAAAATTGAAGAGAAAAACATGAACTAATTACTACATTATTATGCAATAAGATGGATTCAAAAGTTGATGTTTCCTCCTTTCTGCATGAAACAATATCTAACCTCCTTTATCCCATCAAGTTTACAGTAAGAAGAAAATGTATCAGGAAAGTTTCACAGGGATGCATAGGAAATCAGCAAAAAAACCGAAAAGAATTAAAACCAAGAACTAACTATTATAGTAGTATGAGAAGCTGATTCAAAAGCTCATATTTTCTTCTTCTTTCTGCATAAAACAGTGTTTAGTCTCATTTTGATGTCCATCACTTTACAAAGAGAACACCATAGCATCTGATGAAATCATTCATAGGAGCTTTCAATTTACTAAAAGAAGAAGAATGGATCACACAAATGAAAATAAGTCATAATCGGAACAAAAAACAAATTGCCACATGAAATAAAAAAGAAAACAAAACTAGGAAAAACAAGAAAACAACTGGAATAATCCCTACTATCGCTAATATTAATACCTTGATCTGAGAAGAACCTTTCTGTCTGTCTGCGTCTGTGTGAGCAAGCAATGGAGAGATTTTTCACAATTTGATTTAATACAGAAATTGGTTGATTACATATGTATATATTCTCGAAATTGCCCCTTCACTTTCAGCAATTCCCTGAATTTCCCTTCCCATGCACACAATACATTAGATACACATATATGCATACGTATGTGACCAAAGCCCACCTGTTTTTCTGCTACGAATGTTCCCGAATGCATCATCATACTTTCGGATGAAATATTTCAAAGAAAATCTCCATTTTCATGAGAAAGGGAAAAAAAGAACAAGACAGGTATATGAAATCGGTTCAAACATCCAACTTTTCTTCTCTCTTCTCCAGAAAACAATAATTAATTCCTACTTCTCCACCATGTTTGATGAAGAAAACAACAACGTTTCTAATCCAATCACTTACAGAATCTGAATATACTAAGGAAAAGAAGAAAGTATTCCAACAACGTCGGGGGGGGGGGGGGGGGGGGCGTCAAAGAAGAACTTGTACCAAGATCGAAAAGCAGAAACAAACCAAAAAACAAGAAGTAAAAAGAGGAAGGAAGATTACTACTACCTCGTTTGGTGAGGTGAGCTGTCAAAGAAGAACTTGTAACAAGATCGAAAAGCAGAAACAAACAAAAAACAAGAAGTAAAAAGAGGAAGGAAGATTACTACTACCTCGTTTGGTAAGGTGAGCTGGTTAGAAATCAAATTTTTTTTAGCTCAAGATGAGGTAGCAACATAAATAGAGGACATTATATGAAGCAAACCTTGGAAATACTAAAGCCATGTTCCATGCATCCACATTGACTTACTAATACGTTCTTTTCAACTTACCAAGAGGGCATGTTGAAGTGGTGGGTTCTTGTCTGTATCTAGGGGCCAAATTTACAAGCATAAATGGGAATTTCTCTATGAACACACCACCATGGATCGACTCACTTAAGGATATGCAACTTTGGCTATCCTTGAACTTTGGCACACTTCCTCCCCTACCCTTATGTATGATGCAACCATACGGGATTTAAGACACCCCATGTACATATCGACATAGAGAGTCCACTAATTATTATATTGTCCTAGATAATATATATCAAAGTATACACTCCACATGAGACCATTTGAGTTCAATTAACAAAAACCTCCCCCCTTGATAATAGAAGCATTGTTCCATCAGTCCAAAACAATCATCGATACTATTAAACCCATTTAGTGAGTTGTAACATTTTAGTCCGAACTTTGTTAGTGGCCAGCTCTCACAAATGTGAAAAAGGTCAAGACAAAAGAATAGTACTACAAAGAAAAACAAATATACAAAAGCTACACATGTGGATATTGATACTTGGATCAATTTAGGAAACTAGCATACATATTATTTTTCATTCAATAGAAAATGAAAAGCTATGCAAGAAAATTACTCCTTATCACGCCCATGATAATAAAAAATATAGAGGCTAACCATGAGACAATCTGTTAAGAATGTCATGCTCTTGTGAAAATCGAAAGACATAGCCTTTTCCTTCTCCTTGCAATGAAGAAATCCACCTCACTAAAATGGAAACATGATGAGAAATTACGTCCATGATCTGGTGTTGGTATGACACATATGCCTTATATCCTTGTATGCACAACCTTTGTTGTCATCGAAATGATCAAAGACAAGCACAAAAACGACTTGATCAAAGATAGGGTCTATATCGGATGGGCCTCCAGAACCTTGGCATCCTCCCATAACCATATGCATAGGATGGCATAAAGGGCATTCACAGCCGATAGCCATAAGGATTTAAAGCATGCCCTCGATATTGCTTCATACCAGGGATATTTGTCCTCTTAGTTGATACCTTTAGGGGATGGCCATGAAGTTCTGACTCATTCAGCAGAACGATAATTTTGGACAGCTTCTAACCCTAGAAATTCTACATATGCATACCCTTTAGGTCGTCCGAATTTATCTGTCAAGATTGTCACACGATTTACAGTACCACAAGACTGGACGCGTGCACAAGTAATCAACATTACCAACATAAACTGAGCGCGCATCAGCTTCTTCCTTGTTTTTGTTGCTGAGCCTGTGGCAGAGGCTGGGTCTTATACCACACCCATCACTTTCTCTACTTTCGCTTGCATGTCTCTCAAGGCAGCTGCCTCCTCTTCCATTTCTTTCATATCCTCTAGTTCCTTAGAAGCCACATCATCACCAATGCTATCTTCTTCCTTAACATCCCTTCCATATGGATTTCCTTCAAGGTTGGTCTCTAAATCTCCTTCAACATCTTCAAGCATATCTCCACTATATCTCCTTCATGTCTTCAATATACCTAACTTGAGAATCGCACATGTGCCAAAAACCAGAATCCCTCGTTTCTTCTCTTTGCATCTTATTTACTTTTATATTTACTGTGTTATATTTATTTTATTTTGATTTTGTTCTCAAAGACGAGAAAACACTGAAGATGTAATCTCTTATTTGGACTTATAGGCCATTTTGGCCTCTTAAAAGACATTAACATATCTTTCTCTCTCTCTCTCTCTCCATAGTTCCTACATTAACATATTTTGCAAACGATGAGGTGGAGAGTAGTAGTAACATATTGAGAGAGAGGTATATGAGACAACATGCATGGGTGCACAAAGAGAGAGAGAGAGAGAGAGAGAGAGACATACCTTAGAGTAGAGAGCTGGAGATGGTGGTGCAATCGGCGAGCAGCAAGCCTTCCTTGTAAAAGGCATCAACAATTTGGTCTGTTGCCTTAGTATCTATCTCACATATGTATGTATATTTTATTCAAAGCAAATGATACTGTATGTATGTATATATATGCTATTCAAAGCAAATGATACTGTATGTATGTATGTATGTATATGCTATTCAAAGCAAATGATAACCATTGAAAGATTTGAACCCATGCGAATGTATGTATATGCTATTCAAAGCAAATGATAACCATTGAAAGATTTGAACCCATGCGAATGTATGTATATGCTATTCAAAGCAAATGATAACCATTGAAAGATTTGAACCCATGCGAATGTATGTATATGCTATTCAAAGCAAATGATAACCATTGAAAGATTTGAACCCATGCGAATCCAGGACTACAACGTTATAACCCGAATGCACTAAAAAAGATGATGGTTACTAACAACCCATAATACATACATATCCATTACCTTCTTTCCTTCTTGAAATTGTTATAAATACAAAAAGATGTTATGGCGAGATTTGAACTCAAGCTACGGCCAAGGCTAACACATAAATATTTGCTTGATCCATACATATATCTATTATCTTAGTACTACATACATATATACATATATATAGTGTCTCTAAAGTAAACGTGGTCGCCACAACGAAAGAGTGAAAAGTTTAAACCTTTTCAGCCCAGCCACTGTAAAAAAATATTGGAAAAAGGCATTGATCTCGAACGTGTTTGATTTAATTCCTCGAATACCCCTATGTTTTTTTTTTTGTTTTTTTTTAGTATATATGGGCTAATGTTTTGACGGTCAAGTATGTGGGATGATTCGATGATCGATTATAATGTTCCAGTTCATCTCCGCTTGGCAATAGCCCATATAATTGATCATCGAATGAAGCCCATTGATCATGGATATGATCAACATGATGCAATCACGGATCATTGATATAGCCCATATAACTTGACCATCAAAACATTAGCCCAAGTAAAAATCGGGGGGGTCAAAACACGCTAACACAATGCCATATCAGGAAAGACAACGGAGAATAAGAGAAATCGGTGCCTTCACGGGCGAAAAAAATCGGCTAGAATTTTTTGTCATAATAAGATAGACTAGAATTTTTTGTCATAATAAGATAGACGGTGCGCAAAAAGGGTCGTAGCGAGATTCGAACTCATGGTCTATGTATGTATGTATCAGAATGATGATGATTATGATGATGATAAAGCTATGTATGGTAGGATCCATTGATTCTGAAGAAGCAGATAAGACAGTGTATGTCCACCACAGATCATCATCATCATCATCATCATCACCATCACCATCATCATCTGAAGAAGAGGAGGAAGAAGAAGAAGAAGAAGAGCAAAAGGAAGGAAAAAGAAGGAAGAAGGTTTTGTAGGTTACAGAGTTTTGGCCCACCTGCAAGGAAGTGATTCGTGAAAGGAAAGCAGAGACTTGAGAAGAAGAAAGAAAAAAAAGTAGTCCTAATCTCTTGAGTCTTGTGGGCGATATAGAAACAGGAGAGAAAGGAAGGGCTTTCTTGCACCAATGGCTTCCTTTACTTCTTCTGCTACCATGGCTTCTGCAGGGTTCTCGTCCGCCATTTCTCCTCCTAACAGAGAGAGCCTCTCTTCTCTTAACTTCAGGAGGAATTCTTTCTCTCGCAACCTTTCGTTCTCGCCCCTCTCTGTTCGCTCTCCAGGTATGTTCTTTCTCATCATCTTTGAATGCTTGTTTTGTATATTATAGTTCTAACATTTTGCCCAAATATCAATATACTTAGCAGATTCATTTTATCTGCATCATATTGCAACATTGCTCACATATCAACATTTTATGTCGTTCATCCTGTGTAAATCAATTTTTAACATCGCCTATGTTCCAGCGTTTTAAGCTGATTCATTTACTGCAGATCAGCATGATCATAAACATTCTGACTACATAACACCATTTAAGCTTATACATTCTGTGTGCATCATAAATTGAACATTGTCCATGTGTCAACCTTTTAAGGTGATTGATTCCATTTGATGCGAAACACTATCATGTTATGTGAATCCATATAAATAATGCAGGTAAACCAATACTCTTGTGAATGTGTTTGTGAAAACTGCACATGTGTTATGTGAACTTATCTGTTGATGTCATAATAAGCTTTTAAATTTTCCCTCTTATTTCTTCAAAACATCAGGATATCATGCAAAGCTGCATCCATCCATGCTGCAAATGCATGTAGTAGTTTGCTCTTATATATGTACTTTTCTTTGAGACATATCATTAGATTATGTGAGTGATATCCATTATCGTGTCAACAAATTGAATTCGTAGTAAGCTCTTAGATATTCACTCTAGCTGACTTAATGCCAATAGTCATGAACACAATGTAGAAAGTCTATTGGCGGAATTGCAAGAAGGCGTCAGTCAGAATTAGTGCATTCACATATAATATAAGGGGATTCAACTTTCCCATCCTTATCCTTTACTTTGATCTCTTTATGCTCGGATTTTCTTGTATGCAATCTATAAGCAATGGTATTCTACGAGTGAATTTCTATCTAACTAAGCATGGTGCCTATCCTCTTGTAAATAAAAAAAGCTTCCTATGAAATATAATTTAGTATCTTGATTTCGATGTCACAGTGAAGAATTTCTGTTTTTGGTGAGAAGAATAAAGTTATATGCTGACTATGATTCATTTTTCTGATAAAGTGAACGGTGGAAGCTCTCGAATTGTTGCCATGGCTTCTGGAGATACCTCTGACCCATCAGAAACAGTGCAAGAATTGCTCAAGCCTATCCAAGAAACTGTGAGTATATACTATATAGCATATGAAAGTTTAATCTTATTCTTTAGATGACCTGGAGTTTGTTAGCAACTTATTGAGATTATTTCAGTGTTTTATTTTTATCATGGCTTCTTTTTTATCATTATCTTTTTCTTCAGTGGGATAAGACAGATGATAAACTTGCAATTGGAGCCCTTGGTTTTGCAGCATTGATTGCGCTTTGGTCATCTACAGGACTTATCAGTGTAAGTCTGCGAAATTATAGATCAATAAATTTTGTGTATGTTTTTTGGGTTGACTTTAGTCAATGAGGTATCATCATAATTATGGACATGCTTATTCTGTAATCTATATATATTATATGGTTGTGGGCTAATGGCATTGCCTTTAAAGGGCAATGATATTGTTGAACAAATGCCCATGTCATTGTTGCAAAGCCATTGACAAACTTCTTATTTACATGATCTCTAAACAAAACTGTGAATTTATCACCCAAAACCTTTGCTCAAGACTCGACCTCGCAACCTTTAGGTTGCAGATTATAGTACTGCACCATCTTATTTGGATGTTTGAAATTTGATTGCCTCAGCAATAAACTATGATGCATAAAGACTTTGTAATAAGTTATAGCTTGTCAATAAACTACTTATTTTCTTGTTGATAAAATGCAGGCAATTGATAAGCTGCCTTTACTCCCGAGCCTCTTTGAGTTGATCGGTATCATTTTCTCAGGAGTAAGTAACTCTTTTTAATTGCCTCATAATTCATTTTTTGGACTTCTTAATTCCAATAACCTTATTAATGATATTTAACTCTAAAATCTTTTTAATGTATAGTGGTTCATTTATCGGTACTTGCTCTTCAAGCCAGATAGGTCAGCTTCATTGTATTTATTTATGTTTTGATTGTGATATGCTTCAGCAGATAAAGCAAACTTATTTAGTAGTTGTGGTTTTTGCTGTAGGGAGGAGCTAGTGAAGAATATTGAATGTACATTGGGAAAAGTTACAGGAAATGAAAGCAGTGCAGACAATTGAATGGCATACAACGTATGTCTTTGTTCTCTGCTCTGCATTTGAACATACCTTGTAATTACTGAGACTGACGAAATTCAGTAATCAAAAAGCCCAAAGCATGAAATGAATTTCAAACTATCATGAAGTTGCAATTGCTAGAGTTTGTAATATGGTCTACTTTAAGCCATTTCACAGAAGGTTACGGTAGATCGATTCTCTAGTTTGATTCAGTTACCTTTCTTTGGACTATATCTTAAAAGCTCTGGCTTATTGATCTTGACAACTGGGTTGAATTCGTGTGCTGATCATTGCTCTATCGAAAGATATGAAGTAATAGATTAGGGTTAAGCAAATAAACATTTATATAACAATTACATCACTAAAGTGATAGATTGGGGTAAATAAATACTTATATAGTAATTACATCTCACTGTACTAAAATCCTTCCATACCTATCTCAGGAGGAGCTCATGTCTCCTCTGCCAAGAGAACTCAATCAGAATAAGGGGGGGTGTCTTGTACAATCAATAATCAGACATATTTGTGTTAAAATACTAGACTCATGCTTGTATATTGTGAACATCGTGCCATTTAATTTGATTTCTGATTATCATGCCTTAAGGTGTTAAAATAAAGAGGGGGGGGGGGGGTGTACAATCAATAATCAGCATATTTATGTTAAAATACTATACTCATGCTTATATATTGTATACATGATGCCATTTAATTTGATTTCTGATTATCATTCCTTAAAAGTGGGGGGCTATTGTACAATCAATAATCAGCATATTTATGTTAAAATACTAGACTAATGCTTATATATTGTATACGTCATGCCATTTAATTTGATTTCTGATTATGATTTCTTAAAGGTGGGGGGGTATTGTACAATCAATAATCAGCATATTTATGTTAAAATACTAGACTCGTGCTTATATATTGTATACATCATGCCATTTAATTTGATTTCTGATTATCATTCCTTGGTGTTAAAATAAGGGGGGTTATTGTACAATAAATAATCAGCATATTTTATGTTAAAATACTAGACTCATGCTTGTATATTGTGAAAATGCATGCTTAGGTGTTTAGTATACATGCCTATATATTGTATACATGATATGCCATTTAATTTATTTCTGATTATCATTCCTTAAGTCTCCACACCATTTCTTGAAAGACTCCAGTAGTTAGACAATGCATGCTTAGGTGTTTAGTTCTAAAGAGGATGAATTGGTGAGTATGCACAATCTCTTAAGGGCTCTCACATCTTAGGTGTCATGCCTGTGTGGAAGTTTCACTTGTGCAAGGTGCTTCTGATAAGTATGAGATTGTAGGACAGCAAAACTAAAATATGCAATGTGACATAAGGCAGTATGTGATGACTCGCTCTAGATCATTCCAAACATTCTTACGAGCATGCTATGGTGAACCATCCACACTAAGCATGTCAATAATTTGCATGATTAGGTCTAAATAACTCACAATATTATGCCTAATCTTTGAACCAATATGCTATAACTTTCTCTAGATCTATCAAAACTTTCTTAACCATGATATAGTGAACAACTTTTTGCAATAAGTTCCAGAATTTTCTTGTATACATGAACCTTGTATATAACAGATAAATCCCATTGAAATGAGGATGCTAAATAAAGCCTTTCTAGTGGAAAACAGAATTTCCACATTTATTGTACTCTTCAAAAATAATTCTTAAAATATAGCAATATGCACGAGCAATGCACAAGTTCATTAAGTGTTCTCAAAACCCTTTCAAAGATGATCTATCAAAGTACCTTTTCTCAAAGGAATCATCTCTCTTTTTTATTGTTTTTATTGGAATCAAGTTTGGTAATAAAAAGCGAAGTCAATACGAAAGAGTCCAGAGATCTCATGGGAGCTCTTCTTATTTTTTTATTGCTGCTTGAGCTGCAGCTAGTCTTGCAATTGGTACTCTGAATAAACGTGAGCATAAAAAAACAAAGAATTTAGAAACATGTGGTAACCAACATCGCATTAGAAAGAACTTTAGCAAAACAGAACACAAGCTATAATATATTAAAATAAACTTTTCACTACAAAATAACAAACAGGAATTTAGCAACAGGCAATAAACATCAAACATGTGATAACCAACATCACACTAGAAAGAACTTTAGCAAAATAGAACACAAGCTATAATATATTAAAATCAACTTTTCACTACAAAATAACAAACAGGAATTTAGCAACAGGCAATAAACATCAATATCCAATATACTACAATTAGCTTCTCTCAATACAAATCTAAATTGTGTACATTACACAATTGCACATGCACAAAAACAACAAAGATTTAGCAACATATAATAAACATCATATCAACCTTTGCAAAGAGAACCTAATGATAATATGACAATTAGTTTTCACAATTGTAATATACTATAATTAACTTTTTGCAGTATAAACTTAAATAGAACCTAAATGATAATACTACAATTAGCTTTCACGAAGTAAAATACTATGATTAGTTTTCGCAATCCAAACCTAACACAGTATATTACAATTAGTTTTCACAACAGAAACCAAAATGGTGACACGCATACTACAATTAACTTCACAATAAAAACCCTAAAGGATGAACACTGGCATTGTTACAAATATTATATATCACAATCTTTAGCAACACAAACCTGAAAGGTGAACAAGAGACGTAATCAAGACCAACTTTAGAAAAGAACTCGACTGACGAAGGTTCACCACCTTGCTCTCCACAAACTCCAACCTATAGTTGTAAATATTATTATTCGTGAATAGAATCTTTCAAAGTGTATAACCAGATCGAATATATCTCAGAAGCTTTTAGATAGAATGGACCAAATCTAATGAATTACAATTCAACGGTGTTACCTTAAGTGTAGGCTTAGTTTTTCTACCCCTTTCTGTTGCCACTTTAATAAGCTCTCCAACACCCTTTTGATCGAGTACCTAGATTTCAATAAGACGAAAATATGTTCTCATCAAAATTGCAGCATAAGTGCAAATCTGAACCTTAAGCACTAAGCACACCTAAATCACAGCAGATGAAACTCAAGACATGTTTGAGAATAATAACAAATGTTTTACCTCGAATGGATCATTTTGAAGAATTCCCTGAGCCAAATAGATTGGTAAGAACTTGCTTACATCGTCTCTGCTGTACCCAAATGTCATCTGTGTGAGATCGTTGGTTCCAAATGAAAAGAAGTCTGCATGCTCAGCAATCTGCGATGTTTAACAAGTATATCATGCCTTGTAGAATGATGGATGGTAGTAATAGATGCAAATAATGCTAAGGAAAATCATTGAAAGATGAGGTTTAGTGGAAAATTATTTGTTGAAGAAACTGTGCACCTGATCAGCTACCAATGCCGCACGTGGTATCTCTATCATAGTCCCAACTTTGTAATCCAAGATCGTTCCAGTCTCTCCAAAAACTTCAGCTGCTACTTTATGAATGGCAGTAACTTGGTGATCCAACTCCTGAAGAAGAGACAATATGATGACCCAATAAATAAATGGATCTGAAGAAAACAATGTCTACGATGGCCCAGGAAAAATGGTGATATATGAACTGTATCCCCATATCGAGAATCTGGTATGGATATTGGCAATAATACTAACAATTATTCACACATTTTTGATACGCTAAAAGCATGCAACTAGTTCAGCAATCAGGTGTCCAGTTATTGGTATTCCAAGACAGTAACTTCTGTTTCTGGAGAGGAGTAAGTCAATAGAGTGGCTAATGCTTCTTATAGATAATTCCATACTATACTGAATATGTGGAGCCCTATTGCCACAATTCCCTTCACTGTTCCGGAGAATGTGAAGTATGGTTCTCGAGGTATTTTTTGCATGAAAAAAACATTAAAAATAGAATAAACGAATGGTTCATTAACCCAAGGACAACATTCATTAAAAATAGAATAAACAAATGGTTCATTAACTCAAGGACAACATTTTAAGGTCCTTTTACATAATTATCCCTAAGGCAAAGTTCTCGAGATATTTTTTGCATGAAAAAAACATTAAAAATAGAATAAACAAATGGTTCATTAACCCAAGGACAACATTTTAAGGTACTTTTACATAATTATCCCTAAGGCAAGAATCTTAGTTAAAGCAGCAACAGCAAAAATATGATCTGTGGTTATTATATACCTGTGGCGTGCCAACTAGAGGAACCATGACTTCTGGAAAAACCTTAATCTGTTGATTGTGCATATTAACTGCAGCCTCAAAAATTGCCCGCGCTTGCATATAGGTAAGCTCTGGATACGAAATTCCCAGCCTTCATACAAAGAAGAAACAAACAAATCAACAAGAAAAGAAGGTGAAGTTACAATAATTGAGCATTTTCACGTTACCCTCAATTCATTGTAAACGTACTAACAATTTTTATGCACTCATTTACTTAATGATGTTAATGTTACATTCAGCCTCATATTACACGACAATGTTCATGTTTATACAAATGATGCAGCTATTTACAGCACAAAAAACAATGTTTCGTGATTTACCTGCAACCTCGGAATCCCAACATAGGATTTACTTCTGATAATTTCTCAACTCGGGCAAGTACTTCCTCTTCACTCACCCCAGTATCTTTAGCCAATTCTGTGACGATCTCTTCAATATCACCATCTGGTAAGAACTCATGGAGAGGTGGATCCAACAGGCGAATTGTCACAGGGAGGCCTGAAATAAAATGTGTAATCAAAAGATAATTTCCACATTTCAGCTTAGTTTTTTCAGCTGCAATTAATATAAAAAAACGATGATTACCATTCATTGCCCGGAAAATGCCTTCAAAATCTGACCGCTGATATGGTAATAGCTTTGCGAGTTGCACCTTCCTTTCTGTAGTATCAGATGCCATGATCATCTGCCTTACCGCTTTTATACGTTCATCCGATGCAAAGAACTGATGAACCAGAAGTATGAAGTTAAAACAACAAAGAAAAATTATGAATATTCAAAAAATATGACTTGGCGATGACAATTTTTCTATAAATACGTGATAAAAGATTGCTTAAAGAAGATCATGTGATCAGCTAAAGCCACTTAAGACAAAGCATTTCTGAGGTAATTCATCTAGGAAGGAAATTGCGCATTTCTGAGCTAGAATCGTTCAAGAAAGAGATGGTTCTGCATAATTATGAAATTTGATTTTACCATGTGCTCAGTTCTGCAAAGCCCAATACCCTCTGCCCCATTCTTCCTTGCATTTATGGCATCCTCAGGAGTATCTGCATTCGCCATGACCTGAGGTTCACAAGTTGAAATAAATATTTTAAGCCAACGAAAGGCAGATCATATCTAGTGACTAGATTAGGTAGATTCCATATATACAGATCGAGTATCTAGTGCCTACATTACTTAGATTCCATAAGGTTAAAACAGTGTAGATTTGAGTATCTAGAGCCTACATTACATAGATTCCACTGATTTGAGTTTCTAAATACTACACATGCAGATCTCATAGATCATTAAGCATATCTAGTATCTATGAATAAATGGTAACGCATATTCCACAGATCAAAATCTTTTCCTAACTACATATAAATGCATAGCAGATAATGGACCTTGAGCTCTCGAAATTTGTCAACCCATTTCATGAATTCCCCCAAGTCCCCACTCATAGCAGGTTGAACCATGGGCTGCTTTCCCAAGATAACCTCTCCAGTGCTCCCATTCAATGAAATCCAGTCTCCTTCTCTCAGGACCCGATCATCAACTGTCAATGTCTGCAAATAAGGCAGGCATGTATGTCATAATTGATATTGACTCAGAATAACACAAAAAGAAGGATAAATAACATGGAAAACCAACAAGGCATTGGGTGTTCTCTTATTAAACCTTATTCTGTGTTCTCTCTTCAAACTGTATGGAACTTGATCATACCATGCAAAAAAAAATTGACATCCACTCAAAAAACAGCAGTAATACATGACATTCATCATAGCATGCAGCCAAAAATGTGTGATATTCACTCAAATAACAACAGGAAACAAGGAATCAAAATAATGTGCAAAATCCAAATCCATCATGACACATACCCTCTTAACTTGCTATTTATGAAAGGATGCTTTAGGATCATGTTAATTGCGATCATTCACTCTCTTAATTTAATATATCTTAACAAAAGAAAAGCTTCATATGCTTCACATACCATAGAACAAAAAATGTGTGACTCAAAAAACAACAGGGAAACAAGAAATGACAATAAAGTGCAAAATCCAAATCCATCATAACACATACCCTCTTAACTTGCTATTTATAAAAAGGATGCTTTAGGGATGCATGTTAATTGTGATTATTCACTCTTAATTTAATATATCTACGAAAAGAAAAGCCTCATACGCTTCATTGCCACTTTATAAATCACTATTACAAAACGTGATTTACCTTGTTCAAATCATTTACACGAATTTCGGAGCAACCTGAAACACAGCACTTGCCCCAGCCCCGTGCGACAACAGCCGCATGAGAAGTCATCCCTCCCCTTGCTGTAAGTATACCTTGTGCAGCATGCATGCCACCAACATCTTCTGGACTGGTCTCATTCCTGACCTGGAAAAAACACAATATTATTTTTCATGTAATGCTTAAAACAATATATTTAAAATCCAAAGAGTGCAACCAGACTATGACTAAATTTAACTAGTTGCAAGATAGGTGTCATACGAGTATAACATGTCTTCCTTGAGCATGTGCAGCTTCTGCATCTTCAGGGTTGAATACAATCTGACCTACAGCAGCTCCAGGTGATGCAGGCAACCCAGTAGCAATAACACTGGGCCTATAAGTCGAAGGATCTTCAAACTGCAGGCATCATCAAATTTGATTATTACTGCCACTAGCATGGTCTCATTATTCTATATATTATAAAGTTAAACGTCATGGCACCATTATCCCATAGCTTTTAAGATTCGCATGACACTATTACAATATAGATTACAACTTTAGCATTGGGATAAATGCATCATTATCCCATGGAATAGACGAACAAACCCACAGAATATTAGCACAGGAAAAGAGAAGAAAAATGAACCTGGGGATGTAGCAATTGGTCTAAATGTTGAGGTTCCACCATTTTTATGGCACCTTTAGGTTCCACAAGCCCTTCACCCACCATATCCACTGCAATTTTCACAGCGCCTGCACCAGTTCTCTTTCCAGTGCGGCATTGCAACATCCAAAGCCGACCCTCCTGTACAGTAAACTCGATGTCCTGCATATTCATCAGAACAAATCTAAGCAAACACATCAATCCAAAACAAGAAAAATATTGAACCATAAATGATATGGTAACCATCATAATGTAGAATAACGTTTAAACCACAAGCAATGAAAAAGTTAAAGTAACATTTAAACATTACCATAATCACATATTCAGCAGAATAAGAGTATTTTTGTGAGGCTTTGACGGTTACTATAGGTATGGTGCACAATCAAACTACGAAAAACAAATCACATTGTAGACACTCTAGTGGTTTTAAGAATTAGAATTCATTCTTACTATGTGCTATGAAAAAACTATGCACAATGCTTGATCACATAAAATCTCATGTTATCCACTAATTGCTGATGTCGAGATCTCATACTGTGCTTGATCACATAAGATAGTTAAAATCTTACCATCATGTCCTGGTAGTGCTTCTCAAGAATTTCACAGTTCTCAACCAGCTCATCATAAGCTTCAGGCATCGCACCTTTCATAGCATCAAGATCCAGTGGCGTTCGGATGCCCGCGACAACATCTTCACCCTACAGAAGGATAAAAAGAAATGAAAAAGTTTCCCACAAAACTCGAACGCACAAATGATAATGCTGCAACTAGACAAAGGCTCCACCTGTGCATTGATGAGAAATTCTCCATACAGTTTCCTCTCTCCAGTGCTGGGATTGCGGGTGAATAGAACTCCTGTGCCAGAAGTAGTACCCATATTTCCAAATACCATGGTCTGGATATTCACAGCTGTCCCTTTCAAACCCGTTATTTGATTGATGGCCCGATATTTGATTGCTCGGGGGCTATTCCAAGACTCAAAAACGGCAACCATGGCTAAACGTAGTTGCTCCTCAGGATCTTCGAGATAAATGACATGAAATAAATCAGACAATGTAATGTGGATGGAATGGATACACCCTAAGCTCAAACAATGAAACGCAAATGCTTCATCATTATGATCATGAATGAAGTTGAAATATGCATGTAGCGTACACCCAAAGTGGAAATGAGCATTGAAGGTATACAACCTAAGCTAAAATGAGAATGAAAGGTACGCCTAACTTTAACTTAAACAATGGAAGAAGAAAATTATGAGCATGCAGAGTATATACCTAACTTAAGCTGAAATTATACACTCTAAGCTTTACAGAAGATACCAGAATACCAGGACAGGTACATACCCGAAGGGAAATTTTTGCCTATGGCCTTCACATAGACTGCCTTATATTTTTCGACAAGCTCCTTTAAATCTTCTGTAGTAAGGTCTGTATCTTGAGTTACACCCCTTTCTTTCTTCAAGCTCTCTAGCTCATGTTCAAACAAATCATGAGAGACACCCAAGACCTACACAGCATCAATAAACGCCAGCAAAACACTTCAAAAAACCTGATAAATAATTGATCCATTTTGTTCGTCATAAAGAAGCATAGTTGAGACAATGCAATAATTTGCATACCACATCGCCAAACATGTCTAAGAAACGCCTATATGAGTCATATGCGAATCGTTCTCCACTTCGAGCAGCAAGCCCAAGAACAACTTCATCATTCAATCCCAAGTTAAGCACAGTATCCATCATGCCTGGCATTGAAATCTGTGGAAGAACAGAATCAGTCTTTATGACAAACATGAACAAAAGAATGTAGAGACCATGATTATGTGTTCCTCAAGTTACACTGTGATAATACCACTCATATATCGTATATTGTAAGTGATGTGCAACATTATCATGATGTGTGCAAGGATATATATATGTATGTATGTATATGTATGTATGTATGTATATATAACATGATTCAATGAAAGACGAACACAAGTGAAAGAACATAATTAGACTCACAGCAGCTCCAGATCGCACGGAAACCAGAAGGGGTTTTGATGGGTCGCCAAGTGTTGCATTCATATCCTCCTCCACAGTTCTAAGAGCTTCCTTCACTTCTTCCCAAAGAGCAGCTGGCAACTTCTTATCATTATCTTCATACTCTTGACAAGCTTCTGTTGTGATAGTGAGGCCTGGTGGGACAGATAAACCAATGCTTGCCATCTCAGCAAGATTTGCTCCTTTCCCTCCTAACTGCAAAGATTAGCCATTGAAGATCATGTAAATAAATCAATGAGTCACAACGCCAAGTGATGAGATGTAGGATTTTAAAAGTATACATGCAGGTTTTTGAGCAATTTATACACATATGCAGAAAATGGGGTTTCCGGTAATGAACAAAAAATATGCATGTAAATGGATAGCAGTACCAAAGGATAACTGCAAAGATAAGCCATTGAAGATCATGTAAATGAATCAAAGAGTCACACCAAATGATGAGATGCAGGATTTTAAAGTTCAGAATTTAGGGTTATATACAAGGCTAAGGGTGTAGAACTTTAGGATTAGGGTCCAGCTTTCTGAACAATTAATATACATACAAAGAAAATACAGTTTCAGCTAATGAACAAGTTATATACCAGTAAATGAATAGCAGCACCAGGACAATGCGTAGAGTTCAGGGTTTATGACTATGGTTATAAATAACGGTATGGTTAGGGATTTGAAGAACTTAAAAATACATACACAGATAAGGTTTACAGTTTTTAACAAGTTACATATATGTATTAGAGAATGTACCAGGGTTTTCATGCTCTTATCTCCTTGGCTCCTTCCTTTGCCAAATGCATAAACTCTCTGCACATTCATTTGTGAAAATAAATATATTACAACCAAATCTCACTCATCTACATAGCTTAAGCACTAGAATTAAGGGCATAAATATTCATTTACCATATGAAACTCCACAGAAATGGCATCTATAAACATCCAGGTACTGGAAATAGAAACTTATATATTCATCTACAGAGGGAACTGAATCAAGTTGCATTTATAAAGATTAAGTACTGAGTTGAAGTGTTTATATGGTCACCTTCGAGCTTATACGGCATCTTCTAGATCCAAGCACTTGAACAGAAATGACGTGTTTAAAGAGAAGTGTGATAATTAGGAGATCATATCATCATCTATATACAGGACTAGAATTTTAAACAGACGCCATCTCTAAATATGGAGATACTAAGAGCTTATATCATCATTTTCAGACAACCGAGTACAATAACTTACATCATCATCTACAAACATCTATAGAAGGTGAAGAACTAGAATTAAGAGCTTATATCATTATCTCCATTGAAAATCAGCATCTCTAAGATGCTATGTACTAGAATTAAAACCTTGTATCATCATCTACACACAAAATGGCATCTTTAAAGATCCAAGCAATAGAATAAAGATATAAATCACTTACATACAAAACTGACATCTTTAAAGTCAGAAGTAGAATAATTAAGAGTTTAAATCATCATACATATACAAAGAATGAAATCCCTGGATATATATTAGTATTAAAATTAAGCCATTATACATCATCTACATATCAAACTAGCATCTCAAAAGAAAATTGCATGTTAAAAAAATACGATCCAAGTACTATGTTTTAAATATTATAGCAGCATTTAAATAAGAAATGTCAGTAATGATGCTGAGTACTATAATTAAAAGAGCTAAGCTTATATTATAATTGAACCTTCTTTGTGAGAGGTGGGATTGGAGCACTGACTGGAGCCGCTTGGCATACCACATCATGCAAGAGCTGGCGGGGCATATGTTTGGTCGATGTCTCGAGCTTAAAATTTTCTTTACCTTCTCCACACCCCATCAAGAGCTCAAATCCAGAAAAACCCAAGATATTTTTTGATTGGCAAGATACAACTGATAACTTATTT
Organism: Azolla caroliniana; assembly: GCF_043228905.1. Taxonomy (NCBI): domain Eukaryota; kingdom Viridiplantae; phylum Streptophyta; class Polypodiopsida; order Salviniales; family Salviniaceae; genus Azolla; species Azolla caroliniana. Next base: position 2,044,156 of record NW_028230443.1, read on the forward strand.
CTTCTTATACTGTAATCTTTTCTTCGATTAACCCCACTTTGATGATGATTAGCTACACTTAATATATGGGATGCTCTGTTCTTGCTTAAAACATTCTCTTTCTTTCTTCTTGCAGCATGATCTTTTCGGTGGTTAAACCCATCTTCAGCGAAGCTTATATGGGCTATGGACCTTAATGCAGAAGAGGAAGAAACGGCCATGGTTTTTTGTTTTTCCTGGTGGTATCTCGATAACAAAGCTGCTTTCTATTTGCGGGTTATTCTCTAAACTTTCAGTTGGATGCTCCTTCTTATGTGGGAGAACTAAAATGAGAGTCCTGCCAAAAGAAGGATAGATTGAGATCCAAATCTAGCCACTAATGATAGTGATCAGGAAAGACCAAGATGTGATTAGGAATTGATCTGACCGATTATCCAGTGATTAGAGAGAAACCATTTTAGATTAGAGGGAATACTCACCGATGAAGAGGATTAGTGCAATGATAGCTTGAATTAGTAACTAATCTCAGAACCAACCACTTGTCATTTGAAAGAAAATGAAAACAATTTAATTAAAATTAGGTCTGTATTTTGAGACTAAGGTTAGACTTTAGGAAATGCATAACCCCATTTGAAAATGCTCACAAATAACAAGATGTGGTTGCTTCCTGTCCTCATGATTTCTTGTGAGTTAGAAATCAATGGAAAAATATTTTTTTACAATTAAATTAAAAGATATAACCCAGAAAAGAACAAAAAAGGAGGAAAAAAACTTGTGTGATTGCATAGTTTGGCATAATGTGGTGCATATGAATGAAGCATCCCATCCCTTTTTTTAACCAATAATTAAAATAAGAATAGGAAAACAAGATTATCCATTCATATGTCAATCATCCATCCATCCATCTAAAGTTTGAAAGAGTAAACCATTTTGTGCTTTTCTATGAATAAATGAATACTTGTTCTCCACTCAACCCAGCTCACTTTGAATTTTTTTCCTCTCCCCTTCCTTTTCTAGATAGTTCTTTTATTAGACGCTCGTAAGGGGAGATTCATGTGCTAGCTAACCATATCTTATGATTCGATTCACTATGCATGTTGTTTAGAACTATATGAGCTCGACCAAGAATGTCGTGTTCTAACTTTTTGACTTTCAAAATCTACCACTCAAGTGAAGCGAGAAGGATGTATCAATGATATCACTAGCACCATAAATGACAGACCAAATGGGTGAATCGCCGCTCGCTTGCATCTTCTTCGATCAATGAATGGTTGCTTGATGTTCAATTCTAGGAACTTTGATTCCAATTTGTCCATGGTACACGAATCGTGGCAAAAAATTGGTCATTCCTCTCTATGTAACTATGATTTTCATTCCACAAGTTTCTACTTGTTTTGAAAGGAGCTTCGATTCATAGCCCACAAAAGTCGACAAACCTTGATGAGACTATACACTAGCTTAAAGACGATGACATGGAAATATTTTGTTTGCCCCTAGGTTCAAATGAATGTAACTACCATCTTTTTGGGGCAAAAACTTCTACTTTGTATATTTTCATTTGTTACAAGTATTTCGTGAAATCATTTATTAATGGAGTCAACTACACAAAAGGTAGGCCCATCAACTCAGGGACCACCATTTAGTGTGCCATGTTTTAAATGTAGACCTACAATTCATTGGTATAACTAGGATTTGCGAAGATCAAGAAGTGTAGTTAATTACAAGAACTATGCGTTTGTTTAAGTGAATTACCCTGAAGTAGTTGCATGTGATGTTATACCCCCGCTATACATATTTCTTCCCATGGATCAATTTTGGCCTCTCTATGGATGCTAAAAAGAAGCTAACCTCTCTTTCTCTCTCTCTCTCTCTCTCTCTCTCTCTCTCATGTGCATTGCAAGGAATTCATGCCAACTTATGGATTTCCATTCCGTTAGGTGGAGAGTCCTATCCATTGTCCAATTGACCCTATTAAAATATAATTATGCTCTTTAGAAGTACACTTTGACAAAAAACAATTGATCTCTCCAGGTCACGTTGCTGGTTTCATGCATAGGTGCTCATTCTACAATATTAATTTACTAAAGAAAGCAAGCCCTTTACCATAATGGTTGAATTTAGAGAGAGCTATATTTAATTCCATGTGATGGCTCTTGTCGGTCATACTTTTGGATCATTGAGATGCCCTCTATATTATAGTTTGTTTCAAAATTTAAAAAAGTGGAAAGATAAAAAAGCTTTGATATGTGGACTTTATTCTTCTCTCTTTGCCCCCCAACCATTATGAACAAATGGTTTGAATGATGGATGCAAACACTCACCACGCATGGATTCGAAAACGTGTGGATGCTCATACTTCACACATTATATTATGTTGAGCCAAACTATAATCTTTGAAAGGTGATCCATATTCACCTATATCGTTGCTGTAAAACATCCCTTTTCTATAATAACACCATCACTTGCATATGATTTAGCTCGCACTCTCTTCTGTGTGAGATGGGGCGTCAAGTTGTCAAAAAGGACACATATACCATGCATGTTTGATTATGACACTCAAATGCAACACTTTCTTTAAAGCCTACACAAGTTTTGAGCCACAAATGAATTAATCGAGTCATAAGGTCAAGAAGGAGGATTAATCAACAAATTACAAGAATCCATGGATGCACATGGATGTTAGACATCCCAAACTCTTAAAAATTTACATAGGAACAAAGTATTTCATTATTGTGGGTAATACAAAGAGTATTTCATGATATTGTGAAGAGAATATGTTCTACTGCTTGATACCTCTAGTCTTGCACATGGAGTTTTTTCTTTTCAAAAAAAATTTGCTTCCCATTAGTTAAATGAATTGTATATACAAATCTGGCTATGTACACTCTAAGTATCTATAGATACTCTCCTATTTATGTGTCACTTTCATATATACTTGGCTATCGTTGTGTGACACCTTAGATAAAAAAAAAGGGTGGGGCAATCATTGTCCACATAACAGAAACAATTGCATGTTATTTTTCAACAAGCATGAAGACACTCCTAACAAGCTTCTGAACGCAGCTAGACATTGATATCACTGAAAGCAATATGGTGATTTGCTGGCCAGGGAGGGTAGAGCCAATGATGTGGCTAGAAGCACCATTTCGGATGTCATGATGTGAAGTCCACCACTGGCGTGGTTTCCCAAGTGAGATAAATTGTGCTCATGCCAACTCTTGAGACTCTTAATCTCCCTGTAGGTTTTCGAATTGTGCACGCAAGGATATCACTAAATCAAACCCTTGCACGTGAAGTTTTATGTAGTGCTTATTTTTGTGTTAAATTAACCTCTGTCTTCTCAGATGCAATCTCTTACCAATGTTCTACTATCTTTCTATGTTGTTGATTGAAGTCTTGATTATGAGGCTAGAGGTAGTGCCTCTAGGTTGTTGATCATGTCTTGCTAGTGACTCATGAGGCTAGATGTATTATGCAATGTTGGGTTTGAATGCACGACCTTTACATTTCTATTGGACAATCTTACCAACTAAGCTACAATTATCTTGGCTAATCTTTCTCACTTCTAGATTCTCTACTCTTTACAAGATCTCTCTTTCATGCATGCAAATGAGTAAAACTCATGCTCATGAAGTATATCACTATATTGCTTTTGATTTTTTTAGAGGATATTGTACATTTTTCCATACCCTTAGTTAACTCAAAAAAGGTTTTGTGATATGAGGTTGATTGAGATGTATGCCTCATATGAGAATTTGGATACTTACAATAGAAAAACCTTATTGGGAAAATCGCTAAGGGTATGTAATAAATGTGCAACCTAGCATCCCCAATTTCACCGTCAAAAGGATGAGATATGATGCATACAGATTCAGAAATTGAAAATAGAAACTAGGGATTCATTGAGAATAAAAACGAGTTATGTGATCTATGTTGTCGCCATGTACCGACAATAGAATGTTTGTTATTTTGGAATGACTCACTTATGAGGACATCATGATGATTTTTAAGATTTCCTACAAGGTTGCACTAGCTCTGAAGAACTCATAATAAAACCACCACCAACGGCTCATAATCGTGCCTTTGCTTGTCTACTCGATCATAACTATTTAGCCTTCACATTTTTATTTTGGTTCTACTATTTTAAATCCTCATTTACTCAACATTAGAGAGCACTTTATAATGATTGATGGTCCAATAGTTCATATAGACCCTTGTTGACCTTAATATATCATTTATATGCGTGTTACTATTTTAAATTCTCATAAACACAACTTTAAAGAGCACTTTATAATGATTGTTGGTCCCATTGTTCATATAGGTCCTTGTCGACATTAATACATATTTTGTGTGTGTCTAGATGTGTGCATATCTACTCATGTGCAATCTCTACCCAACTTTGCTTTTGTTGCTTTTGTGTTTCTTTGAGGTATATCCTCTCTTTCCACTTTTAATCCATCATAGCTTTGGACATTTACAAGAAGCCCTTTCATTTCATAAAGATCTTTGTTCAATCATACATGTAAAATATAAGGTTTCACAAACATTGCAAGAACAAGTGTAACAAGAAAAGAGATTTCCATACTTAAACAAATATTAGAAAAAAAAAGTTGTGGAAAATGTTCGCAAACATTGGGAAATTTTGGCAACACTTGGAAAGAATTGTGGTAAACTTAGGTGCACTTGGGCAAAAGTTGGCAGCAAACTTGAAAAACTTGAGGGTACTTTGAGAAAAAAAGAATATACCTCAAATGCATTTCAAAGTTTTTCCCATGAAAGAAGTTAAGGGGATAGTCCTCTAATACAAGAGAATGATATGGTGAGAATTCCTCGATGTATCACCCACTAGTATCACACGATTTACAGCAGGAATTTAATACACTTCCTTTCAAGCTGCAAAGACCAAGCTGAGTTCCAAAATGTGTCATGACTGTAAGTCCTCATTGTTGATGGAAGATGTGAAGATCTATATCCCATTTGAGTATTTTTTTTGTCATTGTTTTCGACATGTTCATGACAAACAATATTCTTGGAGCATTCACTTGTGTATCCATTGTAAGCCTGTCTCCATCATTGATGAACATGTGATGCTACAATGAAAAAACTTTACATGTCTATCGAATGCCAATAAAAATATTATAGATTATCAAATAATACAAAACCAATTTCATTTGGAAACGAGTAAGATCTCAGGTTTCCGTGGCTTTGATGGGGTTGACGTAGAACTGCCAGAGTTAGAGAGTGCGAGTGATTTCGCGACTGATTTTGATGTAATATCAAGCCTCATAAGGCTGCGTGTCGCGAGTATAGCTTTGGGTACTACGTCATGGACAGCCCTCTTATGCAATGCTTTTATAGCAATAGAAGCTGCATCCTTTACTTCTTGTGGGTTCAAAGGAGCCAACAAGCAATGACTTAGTATCTTCAGAAGGGGCTGAAGCAATTCCCAAGGAAGATGAATTCTTGTTCCATTAGATCCATTCATTTCCACATCAGGAGGATCCAAAGTCGAATAATTGCACAACAAGGAAGGTAAAACTCCATTTGCACCAACCCTTGTGTCAGTGATAGCTGTTTGGTCAAGATCACGGCATTTTATGCCCTGAGGAGACAGCAATTTATTATTCCCTTGGTAGAGCTCCTTGGGATCCATTATTTCAATCTCCGGGGATTGACGGGAAGTCAAATCGGAAGGTATGTGGTAGCCATTGATCTCTGGGACACTCTCACTATCTTCATTGATAACAAAAGAGAGTGAATCTCTGTGGACATCTTTTGTGCTATGCTCATTTGATGATCCGAGGATAGAACATCGAAGAGCACACTTACATGCCTCTAGTTTTGCCATGGGTGGCATAGATGCAATCCGACGGCTGAAAAGATCTAAGGCGACACCAACAATGCAGGCCCTCTTAGTGGCCTTCACTTCATCTTGTGGACCCAAAGGGCATGATGATTGTCCCGCATAGGGCTCAATATTCGAAGGTGGGGGTATTCTTGGAGAATGGTAAAGGCTTGGTTGAGTAAGATCAGGAATGTAGGTAATGATTGGGCATCCATTGCGAGCTTTTGTTTCTGATGCATATAAGGCCAGTAGGACTGCCTCAAATCCTGCAAGAGACTCGTTCACATGACCAGCTATTCGAGGAAGATAAACACTGCACAATGCTGGGATATACCTAGCCAAATTGAAAAAGAGTTAGATTTTTTGGCATGAAACAACCAATGTGAACTGAACATTATGCACTTATCATGCAAACACAAAATTTTCTTGGTGTCTGTTCGTTCATAGACACGCTTTGTTCACGTCGTCTTTTCCACGGGTCCTCTCAGCAGTGAGAGGGGCTAACAATGATAAGAGATCATGGATCCATTTAAAGCTTTCTGGCATTCAGTGTTATGTACTTGGTGCACACACATAACCTAAAAAAGTAGTTGATATTAAATCCATCCACATACAAATGGGCTTATCACTAAGCTTACATTATTAACTTGTAATTATATTTGTGTAGTTTACAGACCTAGAATATCCATTAATTTGTAAAACGGACAAAACTTCTCGCACACAAATGGGCATGTCACTGCTGTTCACAATCTATCTATCCAGTTTCTACCTGGACAAAGCCCTCCACATGCAAATGGGCCAAAGGTTCTTTACGAGGACTCCTAATCAACGTTATCACTGTTCATATATCAGCAATGTAATGATGTGGTATGGAGTAAGGCTGAGCAGCTGCCAAATTCACAACAGCCTTGATCAGGAGCCTAGGAAAGCTTTAAATGGCCAATTGGAACACATTTCAAGTTAACAGTGCTTCGTACATGTACATTAGGATTTTCAGCAATCTCAACGATACACCCTCAAGAGACTGTAAACACTCCTCCTTCGAAGGTAAACTCAGTTGCGGACATAACAGGGGAAGCAATGTATGTGATGATTAGATGCTTTACTGCTGAGATTGGAGTTCTCATCAGTGTTAATCAGATGAAAAAAATGCCCCCAATGTTTCTAAGAGTCCTTATTAAAGTTCTCTTCAGAGGATCAGGATAAACTGAGGCATGGGCATATTATTTGAGGCAACGCATGTAGTGATTCAATCATTCATCGTGAAATTTAGGGTCTTCATTGTTGTTTAATCATGCGAACAAGATCCCTCAACTGTCTTCTTTAGTTGAGAGGCAATAAATAAATATGACCAAGCTCAAATAAACAATGAGCATGTATATAAAAGATATTTAATGCTTACCTGGTATAGGACCCCGATCTTTTCGGCACATACAAAGAGAAGAAAAAACAGAGAAAAGAACAACAGGAATGAGGACATACATACCTGAGGACAATGGTTTGAAGGTAGGGGTCGCGTGTTTGGAAGGTATCATAGAGCCATCGACAAATTGCATCATCTCGATGTCCTGACATTTCTTCAGAGAGCCTACCAACAACAGCACGGGCAACATGTTCGTCTTCGCCAAGGATCTTGGCCGCCCGATGATGATAATGCAGCTCTTCTCCTATAGATTGCTCTTCTAAATTACTGCCTAATATCTCCTTTAGCGACAAAATGCACTCCTGGACCTTATCCATTTGAGCCACCGTAGAACAATCTCTTCCTAATCCTATTCCCTCTATACTTCTTCTTGTTTCTTCTCTTTCTCTTCTTCCTTCTTCATCATGAGATCTTTCCCTTTCTCTTCCTTCAGCTTCACATCCTTGGTCATATTCTCTGTCATGTGATCCTTGAGTTATTGTAGAGTTCTTGAACTCCATCTAGGCCCTGTAGCTAAGGATCCTCTGTGTCTCTCTCTGTTCTTCATTCAAATCCCTCTATGTCCTCTGTATGGCTCTGTTCTTCAGTCAAAGACTCTCTTTCTCTGGATTCTCTGTTCTACACATTGTGGCTGGAGTGCATGAGCACACACTCTGCTCCTCATTCAAACCCTCTCTCTCTCACACCCACTGTAAGAGACGTTAATCTCTCTCTCTCTCTCTCTACATATCTATCTATCTATCTATCTCTCTCTCTCTCTCTTCCCCTTTCTCTGTCTCTGTCTCTGTCTGCTTAATAAAGGCTTGTCTGTTTATGTCATGTACCTCTCTCTCTGTCTCTCTGTCTCTCTCTCTTTCTCTCTGTCTCTTTCTCTGTCTCTCTCTCTGTGTAACAGTGTATGCATAGGCTGAGTGACACTTTCCTGAACATTCATTCATCCAGAAGTAGCCCCCACATTCTCTGAAACTACAAAGTTAGCCCCAATTTTTCAATGAGAAGTTAGAACAGCAAAATGTGATCAATGACTGGCATGACTGGCATCATTCGATCGATCGGTCAGCGAATGGTTGCCGGGGCGCTGTTGTTGTTGTTGTTGGAGGTGTCACCAGACCCAATGTAATGGGATCTCTGTACATGTCCACGAGCCATCTGTGGGTGGTTGGCTTGTCAACACGCAGACTTGGACTGACGCCACACATATGGGGGCGACCGATGCGCCTTTGCTTGCCGACGATGAGCGAGCCTGGAAAATTATCCCGATTGGATCACAGTGCCCACAAATGGACATCTCTGCGTTCGTTCGTGTTTATGAATTCCATATGTCGAACGTTTGAACCGTGTCAAGGGGGGGTTAACTTGCAGACTGATGCCACTTTCAGTGACCAATGTGCCTTTCCTTGACGACCATGACATGGTCTAGAAAATATTCTGATAGGATCGTTTTGCATATATATGTGTGTGTTTGGCAATGACAAGTGTCTATGAATTCCACATGTTGGATATCCAAACCATGTTAACGATCTTATGCTACAACACCCACTCAAGCATATTCCAATTTTGTCAAGAAGAGATGTTCGATCTCTAACTACCTCGCTTGAATTTAGACCATCGTTCGATCATTGCAAATATTCTCCATGGAAGTAATCCTCTCTAATGCTCCTTAACTTCTTCTTGTTTTGAATGTAATCCTCTCTTACACTCCTTAAGTTCTTCTCCTCCATGAAAGTATGTGGCACCAATGTTGTATTCTCACTTGTATATCCCACATCATAAAGGACGCCATTCTTTCGGATTCCCACCATTATAGCTTCATGTGTGAAAGAGAGATTGTCGTGCGTCACTTCATGTGTATTATATGTATCTTTTTGCTTAAATATAACGTCTACTTGTGTGTGAGTTAGACTTCATACTTGACACATTTTCTCAAGTAAGAGTGGAGCATCAAGATTTCTATAATAGAAAGCATGTATAATTGAGCGTCTTTACTTTTAATTCTCAACAACTAAGGAATCTAGATATATTGACATGCATTGCAATGTGTTATGTCAAGAATCATCATCTTCAGTGATTCTTAGATTTACAAGAAATGTTCAATTCTCTTCAAAATCACACAATATACTCGAATGCTTTGGTATCCTTTCAAATTTTGCATCGTCAGTACAAACATCACCAATATTACTCATAGGCATGTTTTTTATATACAAGGTTCTCCCTTAACATTTTTTTGGACTCAAATATGCTACCTTAAATAATCCTCAAGAAGCATGAGGGCAAATATGTTATAAATAACATTTCTAGACTTTTCTATCAATTTATTCTCAAGAGTAGATTGTTTCGCAACACCATTTCTATCATTTCCATGACAAACAAGTTGCATGGTTTGGAGTTTGTCAAGATGAACTCTTACCTTTCCCTTATACCAAGGAAGGAAGTGGTACTCATTGACGCGCTCGAAAACTTTATTCTTTATGAATATTAAAAAACAAACTCGTGTAGTTGAGAAGGTACAACCTTTATATCATTTCATCACTCCTTTTTGTGCTTGACTCAAATGAACTTAATGAAGCTATTTGTTATCTACACGTTATTAATATTTCCATAAAGTGAATAGATGGCTTGATATTACCGTTGCTTGAAGAAAGAGATTGATCATTTGACATGAAATTACCAAAGCATGGTATAGTAAACATATACGATTCTCAATCATACTATTTGGTTGAACAAGACAATACCGTGTGTAATTTTTTAGGCAACTTGTGATTTGTATTTGATGTACGCATGATGTTCATTTATGTATGTCACTGAAACTTACTTTACTTTTTACTCATCTCAATTGGTTACATTGGTCATGTGAGGATAGTAAAATATAAGAAGTAAATAGGTGACCATGACTAGCATTTCTGCTCTTCAATTTGATGCATGGGCTCAAAGGGAGCATGATTATTAATCATTCAATGTACAAGCATACCAATGAACTCGATAAACAAAACTTTAGGACCGAATCAAAATAATTGTTTGTCGACGTATGTATGTGAAAAATGAAGTGCATTGTTGAGTTAAAGAGCAAGGTGTAAACAATGTTTTCACAACATGTGCACGTGCCATGTAAGTGTGTATATAAATAAAACAATGTTAAGACCTTTGATTCAAATCGGGTCAAATCAAACAAATCCTTTTGAGGTTAGTGTTTTGTTTGACATTTGAAAGTTGAAGAAAATAATGAAGATAAATTATGTAATATGTATGAGATGGAAACGAGGGTCAAGATAAGAAAGAAAGTGAGCTATAGTGAGATGTTGCTCAAGGGAACTCTTCCAACCAAGAGCTCAAAGTTAAAATAGTACTAACATCTAAGCACAGGAAAACTTATTGAGGTAAACCAAAGTTAATCTAAGATCCCAACAAGAAACACTTACTGATTTGGATACAGAACAAAGTGAGAAAACTCCCGAAAAAATAAACCTTGATACCTTTATATCCTTGATACCTTTGCCTTCATTATAACAAAGTTGAGAATGCATGCACTTATATAAAATGTGGTAAAAAGCAACAAAAGGTTCATAAAATTTATTATTTTTGGTGACCTTTTTAAGTGCAAAATGTTGTTGGTCCTTTCCTCATTTACGAACATGTTTCATATAGAGCCTCTTTGTTATGAATGCACAAGAAAATTGTGACCAATTAAAGCATGATATAGAAGTTGTCGGATGTTCATCACAACCTTTATTACACACAATCTATGCTTATTCTATAGTTTCATGTTACACAATTTAAGTGTCTCTAAGGGTTACTTCATAGTTATGTGTGGTACATACAATTGGCATAATGTAATCCAAATCAAATTATCATAGATAAGTGTTCGAAAGGCTCTTGTCAGGCAGGGTCTCTAAGTTGTTGATTCGATATGAATCCATGTAATATTGGTAAAGGATTTTCAAGGAAATTGAAAAGCTAGTGAAGGAAGTTCACACACAACTCACCTCGAATTTAGCAAATAATCAATATTTTGCATTTTTTTAACTTCTAATCTAGTAATAGGAGCACTTTAAAAAGTGTCACGATTGGCAATCTCTTTCGACATACCTACATGCATAACAATGAACACTTCCACTTATGGCATGTGAGATATTGGTACAAGAACATGATATGTGGTTCACCTAAATATGAAAATGGTTTCACATTTGTTTCTTGACACCGATCCCTTGTAATAAAACACACACTAGTTAGTGTTGTTTAATTAATTAAAAGAACACACTTAGATTTTCTGGAAAAAGATTTATTCACATTAGCACGATTGGAGCTCAATAATATTACATAATGGGAAAAAAATTATTTGAGTTTATATTACACAACCATGCAAAGATAGAAAACACTAGTTATTCTTAATAGATGCACAATTCTATAATGATTGAAAAGCCTTTTCTAGTATTTCAATAAGAAGCAATAAGTAACATTGTCGTTGAAATAGGTACAGTCACATGAAATGGTTAGTACTAAAAAAACAAGCCGTGTGAGGGTGACGATGCATTGTTGTCCTCATCTTCATCATCATTAGCATTTCTCTCCCCCCCTCTCTCTCTTCAAGCGTGTTCAAAATATTACCACCACCACCATTAGTTTTCAACTTAGCCCTTTTCATTTTGAAGCACGATCTCCTTATGGAATATACCAATTCTTCATTGTCATGCAAGTCAGTTTCATGGTTTTAAATGTGATAAATATGGCAAATTGATGGTTCACTTCGAAATAAAATCAATGCCCTCGCCATGTGGCATACACTTATCATTCATAATCAAACAACTTGATATTACGAAATTACTTTCTTGCTATGGTGTTCAAACACCAAGAAAGGATAGTTTTTTTTAACACCCACAAGAGACTAATTGTGATTTAAGAGATGGGGCTCTACGTTGTGGTGAGGATCAACCTTGGGTTCTCTCAAAATTCAGAGGGAGATTATATTATTGTCTTTGAAGGTCAAATATGACCTATGAGACAAAAAATATAACATTTTCATGTAGTACATGTGAAAGTGAGCAACAACTCTTGATGTTCTAGAACTTGGCTAATGAATGTTGCAATCATGAGTGCACATTGTGAATGTGAGAGAAATTAGTGCGATGATTAGGTTTAGTCAAAGATGTGTGGAAAGTTGGATGTGATCAAAGAAGGGTAGAGCATTTTATCAAAGTGTGATACTCAGACTACCCAACTTGTTTAGGGCAAAGTGTGTGCATATTCAATTACTCTCATCACTTGTGCCCCAATGCTTTGCCTCACATCGTAGTGAGTGTGCGCTAACTTCAAATGAAGCAATAGTTCGAATGGTAGACAACAAAACAGAATGGGTTCTAACATGAATTAATGTGTGTGGTTTCCCCATCTGGTGAAGAACATGGTTTTGTAATTAGGTGCAACATATGCAATATAATGTGTGGAGTGCGAGCCTCCACATTTTTCCCACCTCATGATACATTGGCATTGCGAAAGGCTTCGTCCACAAAGGAATGTCTTGATGCATCACAAAGCAAGTGTGTTGCATCCAATCTTCTAAACCAAATGTCCACATCTTGCATACAACTGGAAGACACATTTTTTGCTTTTATGTGTCATTTGGATATTTTTGTTTTTTTCCAATGCAATTCTAGGAAGTCAATGTGAGGGTCTTTTTTAGCCTTGAGCATGTATTCAACAAGCCCTTCCATGGCCACAATCCCAATGGGAAGTGATCCTGTCTCAAGAAGTTGGAGGGTGTATGATGTTTGTTTCTTGACTCGGAGAAACTTTGTAAGAAAATGCTTTCAATATTTTCAAACTCTTTGCAAGTGGGCTTAGCGATGCCACCACCCCATACTTCCACCCATAGAGAAGCACTGGTGTCACCAAAGTGTCGAAAATGTATTCCTTGAGAACCTATCACTTAATTTCTCCATCATTGCCTTTATTCTCAAATGCAAAATATGCTCTCTTTCCCGCCTCTAAGTGGTTATTAGCACATTCATTCCATCTATAATTTGAAGGGACTAAGGCCAAAGTATCTAAAGCTTTCCACTATTTCAAGTGGTCCATTATGGTATATAATGCATGGCTTATCCTTATTTTGACTCTTCACCAGAACACTTTTTGTTTTAGAGGTATTTACACTCAACTTTGTATGCATACAAAACTCTTTTAATGCCCTCCTAACCTTGTGGCATCTCCTAAAGTGTTTGCAAAAAGTACCACATCATTTGGATACAACAAAAGCTTGATGTCTACATTCCTAATAACAACTTCTTAAAATGGTTTTTTCCTTAATAAACTTGGCAATCATGTGTTCTAATTTATCAATGCATGGATCAAATAGAGTTGGTTAGTGTAGGTATCTGCTTAACACCAATAATGCTTTTAGAAAAATTTGAAATTTAATCACCTATAAGCCGTCGTGAAGTTACACCCGTGTGTGTGAATTAGTGTGCGACCATTGGGAACTTGAATCAGAGAGGAAGGGTTAGCAAACCTTCGTGGGTACAATGCTTGAGTGTCAAAGTGTGCACACTTGTTTGGATGTGTGCAAAGTTTGTGTCTAGGTGTGTTCAAAGGTTTGCATGTGCACTTGTAAGTATATTGAGTTTAGCATAATAAGTAATTGTCGAAGAGTGAGTTAAGTATTTTAATATTTTGGAAACGATGATAATGAAGAGCGCAGTGACGATTGTCGAACAGGTTGCAGATGGAGCAAACAACGCTACCACCACGAAGGGAGCGAACAACACGAACAACAGGTCGGCTACAGAACAACTCCATACACCATTTGTGGCTGGCCTGTACACACGAGCAGGGGAGTCCGGTGCACCCCCCCAAAAGTCGCCTCATCTGAGTGATGAGACAATCGACCTTCTGTTGTTAGAGGAGGATAAATACACTATACTGAGAGAAGTACATAGGCTGGAGATGGTTTCCTTGGTAGTGCAAGTCCAGGATCGCGACCAAATAGATTGGAACTCTGACATATCTTATATGCCACTTTTTCGGAGGAAATGGCTAACATCCTCGACATTCAATTTATGTTTAGAAGATGTTATAATGGGGAATTTGCAGATGGGGATTCGGTTAGCAAACTATTAGCAATTAAGGAGGCATGCGTGGATTTCTTTTCATAAATGGTCACATAATGTTAAGGTGGATGAGATTTGCAGGATCACGAGTCTAGTATGTTTTTTATGGAGATATTCCCCGGTTTGAGGAAAGAGTGGAGGAATGTTCTTCCTCGCATTGGGACTTTGTTAGGAAAAGTCATTGCTACGTGTGATGGACAAGCTTCTGGGTCAAATAGAGTGGGTGGGGTTCCAGCTGTTTGGTTGATCACCCCAAGAAGTGTTTGTTTGCCAACAACAATTTCTTTACCTAATTTCTTTACCAATAAACCTCCGGTTATGCAAAATGTGTATTATCAAGGTTTTCCTAATCAATGTTTTGTGTGTCGTCAGTTTGGTCATTTCGGTTGAGAGTGTCAGAAGTGACACCCAAATGTTGAATCCCATCCACCTCCTTGATCAACTGTTAATAATGATGGCTGGTCTACAGTTTCTACAAAACATGTTTTCAAGCCGACGAATACATTGGTTAACCCATTGTTATTACTCGAAGCTAACCCTTATCATTCTTTGCAGGAAGTGGAAAAGGATGTCAATAGTAAGAAAGTGGATGTTACAAAGGAACAACAGGTGGAACAGAATTCGCAGGACATCCTTTTACATGTACAATCGTCAGAACATGTTACAACGGTTAGTAAGCAATCTAATAAGGGTAAACAAATTGTTTTCGATCAAGTACAACAAATTGATATGTCCTTAGTTGTGAATGATGTGAAACAAAATGAAGGGATCAAGGTAGATCTTGTAAATGTTGACATGGATGGTGAGAATATAGTTGATTTCACTTCCGTTGCTAGGTCTTCAGATAGGGTTTCTATAGTAGATAAACACATGCCAGTGCGTTCACATAAGGTGATTGGGAAAGACCTTTGGGCTAATAAGAGACAATTACGAGCCTCAAAGGATGGAAGGAAGGGTAGAGATGTTGCACTTGCTGAAAGGAGAATAGGGGGAAAAACTATGATTGATGGATAGGTTAAATATTATTTCACGGAATGTACGGGGCTTAGGAGGCAAAAATAGTAGTAAAGTAAGGAGTGTTTTCCGTCGGCAATTGAGGAAGTCTTTGGTAGGTAGGATGGATGTTCTTCTTATTCAAGAGCATAATTTAAATGAGCAAAGGATTAAAAAATATGGAAATATGATGCCAAGCAAGTGGAGACAGTTCTGGGTACTTGCAGCTGGTGATAATTGTTTGAAAGCGGGACTTTGCATTGCATTAAATGATACTTGGTTGGGTTCTTTCTTACATTATGGAGTCTTGACATGTGGTCGAGGTCAATATGTCATTTTTCAAATAGGATTGAAAAAGTGGGGTCTGATGAATATTTATGCACATAATCATGCAAGAGATCGAGCGATAATATGGAAAAGCATACTTTCACAGGTACCTATTGTGGACCATTGGGCGATTGCGGGTGATTTTAATATGTTGGAGGATGTGAGTGATAGGTTAGGCGACATACGACATACAATATTTGGTTCAGAACTACATGAATGGGAATGTTTGATTTTTTCCTTAGGATTAATGGACTTGTGGCAAGTGTCTTCTTTTGTAAAGATGCAAGATTCTTTATCTTATTCAAGATCAGATAGATGAGAGTCACATACCAATTTGTCTAGGCTAGATAAATTCTATGCTGATAAGTTTTTATGGGACAAAGGAGGTTTCATTGGTATCCTTCCTTCATTTTCCTTTTCTTGCAAGACTAGTGTAAAGCTTCGAGATTTAGAATTCCGAATCATGTGGTTATTAACCAAGATTGGGCTCCTAATCTGTATAATTACTATTCTTATGATTATGCTTTATCTAGTGTTCAAAAGGCTATTATTGAAATGCAATAATTCTTCCATTGTAAGGCTAAACAAGTATTTCATGCATCTTTTACTAAAATAGGAAGACTTCGTAGGGGATTGCGGTCCTTGATACATTTGCAAGAGAGAAGGCCATATTCGACTTATATAAGCTCTAGAGCAATACAAGTAGGGAATCAGATATTGGAATTACAAAAGGTTTCAACTGATTTTACTTACCATAATATACTTTCTGAATGGGCAGAGTCAGGAGATAAAGTCAATAAACTGTTCTTTGCAAAGCATAATCATGATCAATCAACTATTAGGATTTCTTGTTTAAAATGTCATGATGGCTCTTATACCACTGATCCTAGCCAGATGCGTCAAATAGCCTCGAATTATTATGAAAATTTGTTGAAGCCTAGATCCTTTTCTAGAGATGATTTGTTTAAATGGGATATTGTATGGTCAAGCATTCAAAGTAGAGTATCTATACAACTTTCAGAATGTCTTTTGAAACCATTAAGCCCTCAAGAGACTCTGAAAGCGCAAAGACCCTAACAAAGGATGTTTGTCCTGGATTGGATGGGTTGGGGGTTTCAATGGTATATAAAGCATTGGGATATGATAGGTGTTGAGAATCAAGCTCAACTTGGTCTAGTGTGTGAACTCACCTTGAGAGTGAATAGACACTCCAACGGTCAAGAGTCACCATTATGTCATCACTTTGTATTCTAGCATTTAGTGTGAGTCATAGAATCATATTCTATGACACATAACTTATGAGCTTTCACATTCCCCATGCTCCATGAGTCTTGTAGTTAATGAAGAGAGAGGGCGACTATATAAAGCACCCTCCTCCCACCTATTACGTTGAGTCTTTCTCCTTTGTTAATATACTTTACCTTGCACATTCTTTGTGTCCTACTCCTTGTATCTCTCTCTCTCTCTCACTCACTCACTCACTCACTCACTCACTCACTCTCTCTCTCTCATACACACACATAGTTCATATCTATTCCTCTGCATAGAATCCATCTCTTGATTCTTTACAATAGGTGAGGGATTGACCAAAGCTTATAAACAGGTTTTAGATTATGGAAATATGCCACACGATTGGAATGAGGGGTTAATATATATGATTCCCAAATCAAGTGGTTAGTTAGAGGAGCTTCAACATTGGAGACCAATTACTTTGTTGAATGTTATCTATAAGATATTAGCAAAAACGATAGCTAGACGTTTACAAGCTTATCTTTCCGAGCTGATTCATGTTTCCCAAACTGATTTTATGCAAGAATGTAGTATTTTTGATAATATTATTCTTTTTTGGGAAATGGTTGCTTTCCCTGAATTACATAAGCAAGATTTGGCAGTGTTATTTCTTGATTTTTAGAAAGCTTATGACAGAGTGGATTGGGATTTTATGGAGGGTACTTTGCTCAGGATGGGTTTTCCAAATAGATGGATCCGAGGAGTTTCAACACTATATCGTAATGTACATAGTTCTCTTTTATTTGCAGGGGATGTTGGTAGGCGTTTCTCTATTTCAAGATTTGTAAGACAGGGATGTCCACTTGCTCCTTTTCTGTTTCTACTAGTTTCTGAAGCGTTTTCTGTACATTTAAATTCTCATAATGCAAATATCAAAGGTTTAGCACTACCATTTGCAGATGTTGGCGTTGATAGTGAGTTTGCTGATGATACAACTCTCTATGTTCAAGCCTCACAAGTTAATTTGTTGCAGGTTCAAAAAGTTGTGGATGACTTCTTAGAGGCATCAGATGCATTGATTAATTGAGATAAATCATCAGGTTTTTGGGTGGTTGAGGGAGATCCGCCAATTAATGTATTTAGTTCAGGATTTACATGGATACATACATGTCATTCTATTAGGTATTTAGGATGCAGAGTGGGTTTGGGATTAAACGCAAAGATATGATAATGCCCTTGTTGGTAAGATTAAGAAATAAGTTAATATACTGGAATAAGGAAAAGTTGTCCTTAGCAGGACGTGTAGTTGTTGCAAATTTGGTGCTTTTGTCCTCGATTTGGTATATAGTATCTACATGGTTGTTTTCTAGGTCAGTAATGCTTAAAGTTCAACGTCTAGTACGAAATTTTATTTGGGGGAATGCTAGTTCAGACACTCTTGTAGCAAAGGTCGCTTGGTTAGTTCTTATACAGTCTAAACAGAAAGGAGGTTTAGGTTTGATTGATCCCTTAATGCAAAGTAAGGCATTACTTGCTAAACATGTTCTTAGGAGTTTATTGTCTATAGAGGAATTATGAAAAAAGTTATGGATTCTTTGTTTACATAAGTTTAAGCCATTGGCAGGTGGTTAATGGAGGGATAGTCTTAGATGGTTCTTTAATTTGGATTTTCCATTACTTAAGTCGACTGTTGGGTCTTTACGTTTCTTTAATGGAATTAGTCATACATGGGAAAGTATTCATCAAGCACTTGTTTTCTTGCCACCAAAAACTTATTCTCAATTCATACGTCAACCATTGTTATGGAATCCTTTATTTACTGATGAAGCTACATGTGTTTTGGGTCTTGGGCGGCATTGGATTGTGGCCCTGCCCGTTGTCGTGAGGATTTTCGGCCATGGTGAGAAAACCCGAGTGGGATGAATAAAACGAGATGTGCAACATTGCACATATACTTAGGGAATTTGTAACATAGGAGTAAATAAACAAATGTAAAGTGTAAGGTGTTAAAGTGCTCTATGAAAATTTGTTAAGTGTAAATGTGATGTGCACTTATGTGCACATGCGCACGTAGAAAAGGGGAGTACGTAGTGGGTAGTGGCATTGAATGTGTGAGGGGAGAGAGTTAAAGGCATATCAATCTAAGACCAAGGGAGATATTCCCCATTAAAGGAAGGGGATTTGACTCATCTTTCTGTAATGTGCCTCACCCCTTACTACAATAAAAGGGAGTGAGGGGTCACTTTTGAGGGGTTCACCATTTTGTCATTTCGAGGTAGACCATTAGGGTTTTAATTATCCCCATTTCATTTTAGGGTTTTGGGATTTAGGATCTCGTTTTCCCCTATCGAGGTTTAGGGTTTCGTCGAGTGGTGCTTATGTTCGGCCTACACGGCCATGGTTGTAATTGGTGTGGTGCTTTCCATAATCTTCTCTCCCTTCTCCTACTCCCTAGTCCAAGACCCCCGTGGTCCCGTCCCTTTTCGACATGTTGTCATGTTGTTACGTGTGCGCGTAGGAAACTAAGGCGGGACCGCGGGACCGCGGGGGCCCTGAACCGAGGAGTGAGCGAAAGAAGAGGGAGAAGAGAAGAAAGGAGATGGAACGGCAGGAACTGGGGAAATGCAACTCAAGAAGAACCAATTACTACTAGTCAGTGACTACAACCTTGCTGAGATTACAACTGGCGTGCCGACGACCAACCAAACACACACACACACACACACACACCTAGGGATACACAGTGGGGCCCTGCCGAAAGCACACGAGCTTCCCACGCAAGCGGAGGCGACCAACCAAGAAGCCCGCAGAGATTACAACAAAGATGAAATAGTGCTCGGTTCCTAGTCCGACAACACCTCTCCCTTTTCTCCCAAAACGTGATACCCCTCTCAGTCTTTCTTTCCCCTTTTTATAGGCCGCTGAGGGTGGGCCGTTACATCCTAGTTACATCACCTTTTATTCTCTATTGCTTCGGACAGAGATACGCCTTGATTTGCTAATCCTATTAATATGTTTATATTTACATCACGTCGACCTATTCTTGAGTAAGGTACACTAACTTAAATTGGTGAATATCCGTGTAAGAACTGTTCACGCGCTAGGACTCCTATTTCCTCCTATGGATGGTTTTCTCCACGCCATCCACCCCCATCAAACCGCGCATCCACCGGCATGCGCCAAAAAGAGATAGGTACTGGGAGAAAGCCGACCCATGGTCAATCGTCGCTCTCCGAATCATCGTCGACTTTGGCCTGGTCATCACCGTCATCTGCGCTCCCCGGGTCCGGCTCGTCCTCGTGCCGCTTCTTGAATGCCTTGACCCTCTTCCCGGCCACTGGTATTGCTATCCGCGTTCCATCAAGCTCCGCGAGATGATAGGTGCCGTTGTTGTTCGCGCTCGTTACGTCATAGGACCCGAACCACCTCCTCGCGAACTTACACATTGCCTTGTGTTGATTGTCGAGACTGGACTGCCTTCCTCGATTTTCTTCAGTCGTAGCCGGTGTGTCCGGTCGAACCGGCCTTTATTCTTTACCCTTGCTGCGTGTAGCTTCGCCTTCGCTTGGTCCACATCTTCCAGTCTCCGCTCGAGCTAGCGAATCCGCACCGCCAACAACTCTTCCCGGCTCATCTCGTCTCTCCAGTCCATTGCTGCCCACGAGGAAATCGTCCTCTCTACCAACATGATCGGCTTTTGCCCGTACATTAGCTCTGTCGGCATGAACCTGGTTACCGAACTGTGCGTAGTTCGGTCCACCTATAACGCGTAAGGTAGGAGTTGCGACCAGTTACCGACTTGTCCTTTGCACGCTCGTACTAACGCCTTCACGATTGGCCCGTGTCCACGCTCCACCTTTCCGTTTGCCTCCGGATTGTACGCCGTAGTGAGAGAAAGCTTGACCCCTAACCGGCCGAACAACTCCTCGACTTCCTACGTGTCCAGCTCTCCCCGGTCAGCCACAATCTTCCCCACACACCCATACCGGCATATCACCTCCTCGATCAAGAACGGGCACACGACCGCGGTCGTCTTGTTTTGCAGTGCACAACCCTCCACTTGGTTTGTTAGGTCCTCTCGAGCAAGCACCAGGTACCACATCTGCCCTACCCCCATTGGCATCATCACTAAGTCCACCATCCACTTGAAATGGATGGTTGGCGGGTAGGTCGGGTGCAACTCGTCTCGGTGTTGGATTGTGGAATGCATTTGGCAGCTATCACAGGTCGTCACGAATTGGTGCATGTCTCGATACATTCCCGACCACTAATACATGTCCTTCAGCTTCTCGAATGTGGCCCACGTTCCAAGATGTCCGGCCCAAGGACTCTCGTGGTACGCCAATAGCAATGTCGTTTGTTCCTCTACTCTTGCCGCTACGTGGAGCGGGACACCGTTTCGCTTCTTCGGATGCTCCATAAGCTCCCGTCTTGTAGGAAGAATTGGTATGCCTTCTTCCGGATCCGGTTTGCCTCGTCCTTCGTCCATGCCACGTCCGGTGTCAACTTCATCAAGTACCTGCTGATCTGGAGCCACTCCCCGTCGTACTTGTCCTTGTCAAATTCATTAAGTGCCGGAGTGCTCCCTTGCCTTGTTGTTATGTGAGCCAACTCGAAGATGTCCATGTCGACGTCTTCGTCTTCAGAAACCATGCCGTCCTCGTCATCGAACCGTGCTGTTGAAAGCATGTCGGCCATGTCGTTGTCCTTCCCGGAGATGTGCCGTATCTCCGGATTCAGGGACTTAATGTACTTGATCCACCTGAGCATTGCCAGGTCCGGTGTCGCGCATCTGGAAACCATACCGAGAATCGGTAGGCAGTCTGTCTCGATTATTACCTCCGTCCCGATAAGATAGTCTTTGTCCGCCTTGACTACCAAAACGATACCCCAGAGTTCGCGCTTAACTTGGGCATACCCTCGCTGCTGCTTGCTTAGTACCTTCGCTTCAAACCAGATGGGGAACCTCGTGCCGCTCTCACCCTCCTGATTGACCACCCATCCCATTCTGGTCGGGCTCGTGTCTATGGTCACGTAGATCGGGACCTCCTTGCCGTAAACCGCTTTCCGAAGTGCCGGTGCCGCGGTTAGCGCTTCCTTCATCCTTTGGATTGACTTCGTATGCCCCTTGGTCCACCTGAACTTATGCCCTTTCTTCAGCAATCTATAGAGTGGCTCTACGATGTGTGCGTAGTGCGGGACCCAGATGTGGTAGAACGCGCATGCGTCCAAGAACCTCTGAACCTCCGTAACCGACTTGCACTCTTCCTTCATTGCGGAGATGGCTTCCAGTTTCGTTGGAGACGGTTTTCGGCCGTAAGGCCCGCACAAGTGTCCGACCACCATGATTTTAGATTGCCCGAAAGCTGATTTCTCTCCGGAGAAGGTGAGCCGCGCGCTCTCGAGCCTCTGCAACACCTTCTCGCAGTCTTCGATGTGGTCTGCCACGAACTTCTGGCACCCGTCCGGCACAACCGACTCGTCCTTATCCTTCACCGGACATCCTTTGATTGGAATGTTGTCCAAAAACGGCATGGTGATGTCCAGGATGCAGTCCCTTAGCACCTTATTCATTGCGTTCACCATGTGCGCCACCGAGTTGGTCCCTCCTTGCGGTAGGGTACACATCCGAACTAAATCGAGAGGAGTTCGCATCGTCATAATGTCCCTACTCTCTACGGCTAGCTGGAACTAATCGTACCCTGAATACAGATCGCCAACCGAATAGATTGACCTTCAGGCGAAGGCCTCCGCAAACTCGTCAATAGTCAGCCTGATTCCTGCGTTCCGAAAAGTCACTTTATTGACTAGCTGCAGGTCCTGAATGAAGCGTAGTGCGCCATTCTTCTTTGGCATGGTGAACCACCAATTCGAATATGGGGCACTCGATGGCTCGAGAATGCCCATCTCTACCTTTTGCTTTAGCAGCTCCATCAACTTCGGGATGTGAGCTATGGGTACCGGAATCGGTTTGAGGTTCCATGGAACATGCAGTACCGTAAATATAACCATTGGTTCCACAATCGTCGAGTCCATGCACCTGATCTCCTCCAATGAGAATACGAAGGCCTTCTTGTGCCTCCCAAGCATTCTCCGAAACTGGTCCTCCTCCGCCGGTAGTAGGAAGCCACCCCCACCGATCTTGAGCTCCCGTAGTGTTTCGTCGGTGAATTGGTTTCCTATGCCAGTCGGATTTCGTAAACTTGGGTCCGACGCGACCACCTTCATCCGCTCCTTGTTGCCCTCCAGCAAGGGAGCCGCGACTGGCCTCACCTTCCGGTCCACAGTCTTGTACTTCGTACCTACGTAGGCCGTTCAATTCGACTCGACTTTTTCCCCAAAGTCGGCAATGACCTCATACATTTCTATGGACCTAACCGGAATCACCCGGTCTTCACTTGGGCCTCCTTCGAACACCTTCATTATCTCTTCCAAGGTGTCGTTGAAAGAGACCGCCTCCACGGTGCTACCAATCTCTTTGTCGGGGCTGAGGGCTCCGCACGCCCTGAGGCGCTTCTCTGCTCGCTTCCTTTCCCGGTTGCTGACGCCGGTTATCATACAACCTCCGCTATCGGAGAACCAAAACTTCCTACCTATGGTACACGTGTGGGGTTCTTCCAGGGTGTCCGGACTATCGCGGCCCCACACCTTGATAGCCCTCTCTAAAAATCCTCTCGGCCATCACTACCGAGAGTCTCACGATTGCGCTCGTGGTTCGGTCGTATTGTCAAGAATTGGACGGAGTGACGCCCATCTTGGCTTTTCACTCGCGTGTACGCTGAACCGTTGTTTAGCACCTTGGTCTCCATACGAGCTGCCGTAATGTATGGCTCTCCAAAGATAACTGGGTGTGAGGACGTTACCTGCACAAAAATGTGTTGGTCTCTTTTGCAAGGAATCGACCCTTCGATTCACCTTCGCCTCTCGGCCAGAACCGAGTAATCGCGGATCAATGCAGCAGAAAATAGGAACCAAACGGAGAAACAAAACGCGAACACAAGGATTAACGTGGAAAACCCTAGATGGGAAAAACCACGGGAGTCCAAGACTCCAAACCAACACTATACAAAGAGAAGTATACAGAGGCGAGCTGCAAGGCAACGACCTTGAGCTCGCTGTCCTCGCCACAGGCGGCGGAAATACACAGAGGCGTCGACCTCTTCCTCTCTCTCTCTCTCGCGCGATCTATATCTCTCTCTTCACTCCTCTAGAGTGGAAAAACAGAAAAGTGAATAGCCACATCAAAACTGTTTGCCCTAAGTCATATTTATACACATATGACTTTAGGGCTATTTACAACTATAGCCTCGAGGGCCCTTGGCAAACATATTCGCAGATATGTCCCCGCATCCGGATCTCTCTCCGGGTACATTCGTCATCCGGTACCGAAACCGGGGTCTTCATCATCCGGTTCCGCAACCGAAAACGGGCTCGTTGGCATTCATCTTCGGACATCCGACCATCCCATCCGAAAGGGACCATAATCCCAACAAACTCCCCCTTCACTTCGGTATGGGATGTCTCTCCAATCCTATCCTCTTCCGGCATGCTTCCAGCTTGTCGGGTGTAAGCACCTTGGTCAGCATATCCGACCCGTTCTCGTCCGTGTGGATCTTCGTCAGCACGAACTCCTTGTCTTCTATCCTTTCCCGGATCCAGTGATATCTTCGCTGGATGTGCTTCGTCCGGGAGTGATAGGCCGCGTTCTTCGCAAGGTGGATTGCGCTCTGACTGTCGCAGTAGAGTCGGTACTCCTCCTGTTGGATACCGAGCTCTCTAATGAAGTCCTTCATCCATATCATTTCCTTGCCGGCTTCAACAGCCGCCATGTACTCCGCCTCCGTGGTTGACAGCGCAACCGTCTTCTGCAGCCTCGACTGCCATGAAACAGCTCCACCTGCATACGTCATCACATACCCTGATGTGGACCGGCTGGTATCTGCATCAGCCGACATATCCGAATCGGTGAAGCCGTCGAGTTCGGGCTTACCGGAGCCGAATCGGAGGCACACGTTTGCCGTGCCCTTCAGGTATCGGAGTATCCACTTGGCCGCGTTCCAATGCTCTTTGCCGGGATTGCTCATGTACCGGCTCACCACTCCGACTGCATATCCGATGTCCGGTCTCGTACACACCATGGCGTACATCAAGCTCCCGACGGCTGAGGCATACGACACTTTCATCATATCCTCCTTTTCAGCCTTTGTCCTGGGACTTTGCTTGCTGGACAGCTTGCAGTTTGCCGGGAGGGTCGATCCGACCGGTCTTGCTTCCGACATGTTGAACCGGTGAAGCACCTTCGTCACGTACTTCTCCTGTGACAGCCACAACAGCTTCTTCTTCCGGTCCCGGATGATGTGCATCCCTAGTATTTGTCTCGCCGAACCCAGGTCCTTCATTGAGAAGGTTCGGTGAAGAGCCTTCTTCAGCATCCGTATCTTGACCTGGTCCCGTCCGACGATCAACATGTCGTCCACGTACAGGAGGAGTATTAGGAAGTCTCCTCCTTCGAACTTCTTCACAAACACGCAGTGGTCGGACTGCGTTTTGAGGTACCCTTCGTCGGTCATGAAGGAGTCGAACTTCCGGTACCATTGCCGGGGAGCCTGCTTCAGTCCGTAAAGGCTCTTCTTCAATCGGCATACCAGGTGCTCCTTCCCTTTCTTCTCGAATCCTTCCGGTTGCTGCATGTAGATCTCTTCATCGAGGTCACCGTGAAGGAATGCCGTCTTCACGTCCATCTGTTCTACCTCGAGGTCCATGCTTGCCGCTATGCTCAGCACCGTCCGGATGGAGGTCATCTTCACTACCGGGGCAAATATCTCGTCGAAGTCGACGCCCTTCTTCTGCTGAAACCCCTTCACCACGATCCTGGCTTTGTATCTCGGGGGGTTTCCGGCATCTCCCGGTTTCAGCTTGAACACCCACTTGTTACGCAGTGCCCGTTTTCCTTTCGGCAGCTCCACAAGTTCATATGTGTGGTTCTCATGCAGGGAATCCATCTCGTCCTGCATGGCACTCAACCACCTGCGGCTCTGGGTGTCATGCTTTGCCTCTTCAAAGCTCTCCGGCTCCCCTTCGTCGGTTAGCAGCACGTGCTCTGGATCCGGAAATCTCCGGGGGGCCCTCCTCTCTCTTAGAGGATATCTCCGTTCGGGAGCTTCGGTAACCGGTTCTTCCGATTCTTCTTCTTCATCCGAATCCATTTCGGGATCGGGGCCGGTTCCGGTATCATTTTCATCTTCTTCGGCCGGTTCTGTTTCTTCACCGTCTTCGGCCGGATCCTCGAGTGCTGACCGGTCCCTTGCCGGTCGGGACTGCTCCTCGTAGAGTTGATCCTCACCGGTCGACTTGGAGCTCTTCATCTTCTTCTCCGACTCCCAGTCGGCGAGTGTCTCGTTCTCCATGAAGATGATGTCTCGACTCCTGAATATCTTCTTGTCGACCGGGTCCCATACTCGGTAGCCGAACTCGTCGTCGCCGTAACCGAGGAATATGCATGGCCGGGTCTTTGGATCTAGCTTTCCTCTCTGATCCTTTGCCACATGCACGTATGCGAGACACCCGAACACCTTCAGATGCCGGTAGGATACTTCCTTACCGGTCCACACTCTCTGCGGCGTGTCTCCGTCCAAAGGTGCTGAGGGTGATCGGTTTATCACATATGTCGCTGTCGACATTGCCTCAGCCCAAAACCCCTTGGGTAATTTCGCATGCGCCAGCATACTCCGGACCCTCTCCATTATGGTCCGGTTCATCCTCTCGGCCAGCCCGTTCAGTTCCGGCGTCTTCGGCACAGTAAACTCGAGCCGGATTCCCTTCGAGCGACAGTACTCCTGGAACTGTCCCCGGTATTCCCCTCCGTTATCCGCTCGTATCGCTTTCAGCTTCTTGCCGGATTCCCTTTCCACTCTCGCGTGGAGTTCTTTGAAGACGGACAACACTTGGTCCTTTGTCTTCATCGGTGCCGTCCACAGTCTTCGGCTATGATCATCTATGAATGTTACGAAGTACTGGGCTCCGCCATGTGACTTCGTTTCTACCTGACACACATCGGTGTGCACCAACTCCAATGGTGCTCCACGTCTCGTTGGTGGCCTTGAGTGGAAGGAGGTTCGGTTCTGCTTACCAGCCAGGCAATCGGTGCACTTCTCCAGGTGCACATGCTTCACTGGAATAAGGTTGTCTTCTGCAAGCCTCTTCATCCCCTTCTCACTCATGTGACACAGTCTTTTGTGCCACAGCTCACCGGCAGTGTCGGCTGCCACATTCAGCTCTTCCGGACATAACCGGGCATTCATCAGGTACAGTGTGTTGTCTTTCCGGGCCCGAGCCACTATCAGGCTCCCCTTGCTGAACTTCATCACGCCGTTCCGGATGCTACCTGTGTAGCCTTCATCGTCTAGCCTCCCGGCCGAAATCAGGTTCAATCGAACCTCCGGAACGTGTCGGACATCCTTCAGCAGCATTTTGCATCCGGTCGGGGTTGTCAACCACACGTCTCCTATGCCGGCAATCCGGCACGTACCTTCATTTCCCATCCGAACACAGCCATGCTCACCGGCTGTGTAGGATGAGAAGTATCTTCTCTCCGGGGTCAGGTGGAACGATGCTCCGGAATCGACCACCCAGGTCGTCTCATCGCCGGCAATGTTTAGTTCACCTTCTTCGGTGATGACCATGATTTCTTCCTCACTTGCCGCGAGTGCCGTCGTTCCTTTCCTGTCCTGCCCTCGCCGATCCGAACCTCTCCGGTCCGTGGCTCCCCGGTATGCACCGTTTCTCTCCGGTGACTTCTTCGAATCGGTGTCGTCGGCTCCGTTGTCTTTTCGGTAATGCCGACAATTCTTTCGGAAGTGCCCCGGCTTCCCACAGTGGAAGCATGTGGGCCTTCCTCTTGACTGCGACCGGGTCCCCGACTTCTCCCGTCTTTGCGGACTCCGGTTCCATTGTCTTCCCCGATCCGATTCGGTAAGCAGCGCCTTCGGGTCGGAGGCCGGTTCTTTATCTCTCCGACGCGCTTCTTCATTCAGAATACTCGTCTTTACCGTTTGCAAGGACAAGTTATCTTCTGTGCAGGAGGTGCTGAGAGTCACCACCAAGTTCTCCCAGCTTTCCGGCAATGTACACATCAGGATGATGGCTTGCATTGCATCCTCCAACGGGAACTTGATCGCCGCAAGCTGATTCACGAATCCCATGAACGTGCTTACGTGTTCCACCATACTCTCGCCGTCTCGATACTTGAGGTTCACTATCTTCCTCATCAGGGAGGTCCGGTTCAACGCATTCTTCCTCTCGTAGAGGCCCGACAGCTTCTTCCACATCTCATATGCGTTGGTGTCGTTCGCCACATGTTGTAGGACGCTTACATCGACATATTGTCGGATCGTCGCTACGGCTTTCCGGTTCAGGAGCTTCCACTCCGACTCAAGTACCCCTTTCGGTATTTCCGACCTGTCAATCGGTTCGTACAGGTCCCGAACAATCAGAAGATCCTCCATCTTGATCTTCCAGTCGGCGTAATTCTGTGCATTCAGCACCATCATCCCCGGCTGCCCGCTGCCGCCGCCTTCCATTTTCTGCTGCAGTTCGCTCTGATACCAGTTTGCAAGGAATCGACCCTTCGATTCACCTTCGCCTCTCGGCCAGAACCGAGTAATCGCGGATCAATGCAGCAGAAAATAGGAACCAAACGGAGAAACAAAACGCGAACACAAGGATTAACGTGGAAAACCCTAGATGGGAAAAACCACGGGAGTCCAAGACTCCAAACCAACACTATACAAAGAGAAGTATACAGAGGCGAGCTGCAAGGCAACGACCTTGAGCTCGCTGTCCTCGCCACAGGCGGCGGAAATACACAGAGGCGTCGACCTCTTCCTCTCTCTCTCTCTCTCGCGCGATCTATATCTCTCTCTTCACTCCTCTAGAGTGGAAAAACAGAAAAGTGAATAGCCACATCAAAACTGTTTGCCCTAAGTCATATTTATACACATATGACTTTAGGGCTATTTACAACTATAGCCTCGAGGGCCCTTGGCAAACATATTCGCAGATATGTTCCCGCATCCGGATCTCTCTCCGGGTACATTCGTCATCCGGTACCGAAACCGGGGTCTTCATCATCCGGTTCCGCAACCGAAAACGGGCTCGTTGGCATTCATCTTCGGACATCCGACCATCCCATCCGAAAGGGACCATAATCCCAACAGGATGGAACCGGCGACGGGACCAACGACGCAACCAATCAGGCGGAGACTGGGCGGATTGGATGGGCGACGATCGAGATGGACGGATGATAGGATCATGCAGCGAATTAAAGTAAAGTAAAGTAAAGTGAAGGTGATGTGGACGCATGTAACTGAAGTTAGAGGGCATGCATAAAGTAAAGGTCATGTGGAAGGCATGCAAAAGAAAGGTGGAGGCCATGCAACTAAAGTAAACGCCACGTGGGACGCATGCAATGGAACTGGAGATGCAAACTGAAGTTCCTTCATGGAAGTGTATTTGCGGGAACAAAACTATGAATCCTAATTTTCTTAGGGGGACCATCCATCAATCAAAGATATGATCCAAAAACCCAAAATTTCCTATAGAATCCAAAAACCCTAAATTTCCTATTGAATTCAAAAACCCTAAATTTCCTATCGAATCCAAAAACCCTAAATTTCCTATCGAATCCAAAGACCCTAATTTTCGGATCAAAGCCATATCTCTCATATAACCCTAATTTTCCATACGGAAGCTATATCTTTCAAAAGCCCTAAATTTCTTATCTAAGCCATATCTTGGAAAACCCTAACCCTATTTTTCTTTCTTATCGAAGCCTCATAATTCCTTAACTTTTATAATCCCAATCTTGGGATTGGTTGTAATCTTTCTTTTCCTTTGGTAATGAAAAATATTAAAATTTCTGATTTTCGTTAATTCTTAATACGTAACATACGAATTTGATATCCTCTGGTCGGAGGCCTCGAGGTCCTACCTCAAGTTCACGTATCCTTGTCGTATTTTCGCGACATCGTGCGTTTCTTCTACCCGTGCTTGGTATTGATCGACCACGTTCCCTTTTTGTAGAAGTCCATCGACATCAGATTAATCTTTGATCCGTGGTTGATCAATGCTATGAACGAATCCTTCACGTCTCCAATCAGGACCGGCGTCTCCGTCGATGCTCTTGCCCAATGTGGCCTCATGTACTAGCTATCTGAGTGCTCTCTTCTACCACTACATCATCTATTGCCACTGCGCTTACATCAATGGGTTTCACGCTCTCTCCCTCTATCAAGAGTCGCTTCCTCTTCACGAGGTCGATAAACATATCGTGGAATTCTTTCTTAGCTATCCCTAGAACTTCCCTGAAGGTTAACTCCACGTAGCTGTCGAGGATTCTCTCCTCCAGGACTTTTTGCAAGTCTGTCGATTGATTAATCTATGAGTTTAGCCAAAAGCTCGGGAGCTTTGCCTTTCCCCTTTCTCCTTCCGGGTCGGCCGGATCGCCCTCGCCTATTTTCTTCCTGTTCTGAGTATCATAGCTTCCTGAGGGGCTTGCCCCTCTGCCCTTTTCCGACTTGTCTCTTGTCGAGTAGAACCTCGTAGTTCTAGCATAGTTCATCCACGAAGTCGGTCCTCTCTTCCACCGGATCGTCCCATCCGGTAACCTCCCGGACTTGCTGCTACACACAAAGGACTTCTTCTCAGAGAAGCCTTCTAGTACGACTAGCTAGAATCCAACGTTGTTCCTCGCTCCTACATTTTTATTGCCACCTACCCGTATGTTGGCCAATGCCGAGTAGTGGACGACCTCGACATGTCGTGCCTCCGCTTCCTCAATTATCCTCTTCATGCCACTTCGTCCGATGTTCATCTTTATGGTTTGCAGCTCGGCTTGGGAGGGACCATTGGGGTCACGAACTAGGGAGGAAGGAAACATGAGGCTAACCTTGGGTTCCTTGTGTGGTGGGCCAGGCCGGTCCCTCCCACAACCCCTATCAACACTTTGTAATCGTGCCAGATGCAATTAGATAGAGGGAGAAAAGGGGAACACATTCATGCAGATACAATCCAATAAAGAGAGAGAGGATGACAAAAACAGATGACGCAAATTCAATCACAACACGCTTTGACTAGAGTAAAGACAGAACCTAAACACAACTTATTACAATCGTGGCATCGAGCCGGCGAACATCAATCAATACACAATGAATATCCAAAAGCAACCCTCCAATCGGGGAGCTCTTGGCCTCATGACACTAGAAACCCTAAGAGCATTGTCAGGGAGGATTTCGGCCATAGGGAGAAATCTTGTCGACCACGTGTGAACGAGGATGTGCACATTTGCACATGAAAGGTCCTTTGTGTAAAAACATGTAAATAAAGAAAGTATTAAACAAGTACAATACAACATAGTAATTAGGTACTTTTGTGATCTCATGAAATGAGGGGAATAATAGGACATGATGGAAGGAAATCATGGGAAAATCCTTGACAGAAACGGTTGTCATACCGATGTAACGACCTCTCCTTGTGATATAAAAAGGGGGGAAGAAGACTCAGAGGGGAGCCATCGTTTTGGAGGGGAAGGTGTTGTCGTTTCAGGATCTTGAGCATTGTTGTAAAAATTCATCACTATGTGCGGATCGTGAGGCGGAACCGCCGGGGTCCTCGATCGGAAGGAATCGAAGTTTGTACTAGCTTTAGCGAGAAAGTATTTAAGATGATATAAAAAGGGGGGAAGAAGACTCAGAGGGGAGCCATCATTTTGGAGGGGATGTTGTTGTCATTTCAGGATCTTGAGTGTTGTCGTAAAACTTCATCACTATGTGCGGATCGTGAGGTGGAACCGCCGGGGTCCTCGATCAGAAGGAATCGAAGTTTGTACTAGCTTTAGCGAGAAAGTATTTAAGATAGATTGAGATAGATATTGAACCCTTGACTTTAGATTTGAGAGACAAGATACATCACCAATTGGATAACGAATTTTCTCTTTATTAATTTCTTGATTAGTATATAGCTTGCTTGATACCCTTTTGTTTTTCCTCCCCTCTTTTATAGATTCCCCCATGCATATGATGCATGTGAGGGTACAAGACATGCATACAATGCATGTTTGCCATTCGGTGCTCATGCATTACATGTGACACATGACAACCGTATAAGAATTTACATGTAAAAGTGCAATGATGAAAACATAACTTTTAAATACATGACTTGGCTTAGTGGTAAGCCTATTGGCTCTTATCTTTGAGGTGCAAGGCTCAAATTCTTAGTTGCACCCCTTTTTATACAAAGTTTTACTAAGCTTTAGTCTTGTATTTACAAATGTTTAACCGAAAATCTTCACAACAACGTACGTTGCGACCGAACCGTGACAGAGTCGTGCGTCCGTCGCGACCAAGCGCAACAGAGAGCCGTGCGAACCGCAACCATTCCAAGCAATTCATCCACATCTATCTATCCAAACAATGTGGTTTGAATCAATTTAACCATTCTATGCTCTATACATAAAGATATAAAACAAAAAGTTTTGGATCTGGTTATATAATATAGGATCCAGATATGTCCTATCTATGTGGGATATCTCACAATTTTTTTTTCCTCTTCTTCTTAAACTTCACACTCACATAACTTGATATTTAGTTGTCTGTTTCATATGTAGTAAAATGCGCTCAGAAGCTCTTGAAGGCATCTATCTTTTCGTACCAAGATATTAAAAACTAATCTAAAATAATACCTTCTGACTATTGTTTCATATCGTTTGTGAAGAACCACACTTGATTTTGTATGTTCCTCGCAATTTTCACACAGATGCTGAAAATCTTCACAACAACGTTGTCAGTTTTTTTATCTGTGCTGGTTCGAATAGATAGGTGTGAGGCCTCTGTTCGCGTAGGAAGCCCATGTGCGCCCAACCAGAGGCTCACCAGTCGGTGTGTTTTGTTGAGCTCGAACCTCGGTTTCACGACCCTTAGGCCATTCTTTGTATTTTTTTCTATTTTAATGATTATTTGGTGTTGTTGTACCCGGATACTCCTCTTGTGATCTCTGTTTCATGCTCTCTGAGTTGGGTCAGTATTCACATCTTGATTGTGGTGTCCAGGAGCGTGTCGCTCTGCGTTATCTTTTGTGATTCGGAGCCCGTGTGCTCAACCTCCGATATCCACTGCTATTGTTGGATCGGACACGGTTCCCTAAGCCCGTGCAATCATTATCCGACCTCTAGTGACCAAGCTGAACAACCACTATAAGCTTAGCAGACTCTCTCTCTCTCTCTCTCTCTCTCCGCTCCCTATTATAAGACCCCCATGGTCCCGCTGATCAGACATGTACTCGCGGATATCTGCGACAGCGTACGAGCTCGTGAAAAACCCTCAGAATAAAGAACCTGTTGAACCCCCCCAAAACCCTAAAGTCCCCTCCTTGCCGATCTCAGTCCTCCCGTTTTATAGTTTTCAAGGGAAGGGAACATCATTACAACATTATGGAATTTCCTACTTGCACTTGCTACTTACCTTTATATTTAAACTTGGGTTACCTTATCTTTCCTAATGTTTGTACATAAATCCCTTTTATGTGTGTGCACATGTGCATGTACCCATTTTTCCCGCCTCTGGTGAAATTTCTCATTGTTGTTGGAAATCTTCACGACATCGTATTAAGGAGTGATTGCCCTTTTGCATTTTCGAAGCAAAAAGGGAATAAAAGAATTTAATGCAAAAAGAGGAGAACATGGCTTCTTTGGGGCACCCATTTTTTAAGGGTACCATTCTAGCCGCTCAAGTTTTTGGGTTTCAAGGATGTGCTCATAGTTTTGCCTATGTTCTTCTTCTTCCTATTTTTTTTAGCTCCTCCACTTACTTTGGATTTAAAGGTTTTCTTCTTCTTTTGAACATACACTGAGAGTTTGGGTTTTATTTTCTCTCTTCTTCGTGAGTATTAGGGTTCTAACTTCTTAGTTCCTCTTCTTCTTCCTCCTCTTCTCAAGTGTACCTTGAGACCAATTCTCTACCGAGCGTCATTAGGTGTTGGTGGCTTCAAAGAAAAGGGTTCGACTAACTCACTTACCGACCACGTGAAAGGTGGACAAAGTGGGTCGAGAAAACTAACACCATTACCTTAT
This sequence comes from Azolla caroliniana, assembly GCF_043228905.1. NCBI lineage: Eukaryota > Viridiplantae > Streptophyta > Polypodiopsida > Salviniales > Salviniaceae > Azolla > Azolla caroliniana. Next base: position 2,078,172 of record NW_028230443.1, read on the forward strand.
CAACAAATTCCACATTTTGATTAAGTTCCAACTCTAACATTAAAATCTCCCACAAACAACACTTTTCCAATATTCTTATATATAAGAATGTAGCCATCAATATTAGGTATACACTTGGTTTCATGTTCCCAAGTTTTGATAAAAATAATAATATCTACATATCATAAGCTACATCACTCATATTTATTCCATGGATATCCTCTACAATTCCAAAACATGATTTTGAATTTTGAGGCAGTTCCATAGGTCATCACTTGCTATGCATTTTGAGTTCCTTTTCTAGTTGTACAGTTTTACCTTTTTCATTCTTTTTAGAGAGAGAGAGAACAATAGAGAGACTTGAGAAGTGAACTTATTATGTAGTCTCATGACTAACAAATGGTTTTGTTCATGCTAGACCTTTATTAAGATTAGATAGATGTGTACCCTTTTTAGGGCAAGGTTGGTGACGGGAGGGTGCCAACCAATTCTCCTTTAAATGTACCAACGAACTACCAAGTTCCTACTAGCGGACTCCCTTAATGACTCTTAATCTTACCCCTTCGTGAAATCACTTAAGATAATATTATGCTTATAGACTTAACACTTTAAATAGAAAGCCCTTGAAAATAAAAAGTATCAAGGCAACATTAAGAAATCACAAACGAAATATTCTAAAACAAGCGTGTACATTTCTAGCGGTATTTATCGTTTCATATGAAAAAGGGCATATTTTAAATTTTGGGTTTAGTTTCCAAATTTCATGATAGTTGGTCTTTCCATTGATGACCATAACATACTTGCATGTTTTATTTCCATGATAGAGATATCTCATTGTTTTAATGGAGAATCTAAATATTAACTCGCTTGACCATGTGCTAGCCACCTAAACTTCCAATGACTTTATTTTATGTGTATGTGTATGACAATAATTCATGTTGGGTAAGAATATCATCCTCTTTTCCTTTTACCATCATTTCTTAAAGCGTTGATGAATCCACTCGTTTTCTAAGCTTGAACATTTCAAACGGAATGTAATTTCATAAAAGTACATCAATAACTGAATATTAAAGTTGCTTTAATAAAGACATTGGTTGTTTGTCATGACATATGAAAGCATGATGCAATCATAAACACATGCAATACAAACTCATACAAGATAAATATCAAAGTTAATCATGTGATGACTTATGTTATCTATCTCAAGGCAACAAAGAAACTAATTATATTTATGTTGAGGTTTAGAACCTAAACCTTTGGATGTTATAAGAGAATTATGTGAGTTTGGAAAAACGATCAATCCACACTAGGATAGAACCAATATTACCCTTGGTATGTATGAGGAATAATATTGATATTTCCACTACATGTAATTGTGCATATAGTAGGCATTTAACACAATGCTCTATTTCATCATCATAAATTTGAGTGCTCGATAGACTACAATGGTCAGTCCATTACAAACACATTTAAGGTGTGGCATTTTTCTTATTTGATATTTTTGACATATGCCGTTCTAGCATAATGAAGAAAGTCCAATGGGCATTGGGAAAGCCTATTGTGTGCCTTTCTTTTATTGCCCATCGTTATCATTCATTTGGAAAGGGTCCATAGAAATTGCAGTCATTGTTGACTTCTAGTAATCAATCATATTGGTATTACAAGGCATGGTGTTGGAACTTAAAACCACAATATTCTTATGGTCTGAAATTGGAGGAAAAATTAGACAATAGCATTGGCAATCCTTTATAACATTATAATTGGCATACTAATGTATGAATGGTTCATTATTATAGGGTTGACAAATATTCTAGGAATGCTCATGGTCTTGTCACGTGCCATTATAAGCACACTTACAATGAACCTTTCCTCCCACAAGAGACGATTTATATTTTTGTATACTAACTGCAGTAGCGATATATTACCATGCACCTCATGCTAAATCCTCCAACAAAGAAGATAATGACATCAAGATGCCACATATTTCTGATAGAGCATTGATTGATGACTCATGACTCATTGATTGCGGAAGGCAACATGAGTTTTGCTGATTTTTTTGTTGGTTTTTGAGTTGTTCCTCCGTGTTGTATATATTGATCCCACTAAGGTTAGTCTTTGTGGAACTTCGTGTTGAACTTTGTTGTATTTTGTTCGCTAACTAATGTGAAGTAGGGTTGTTTTGTGAAAAAAGAAGAAAAAGAAGTGACTCTTGATGCTCTAGAATTTTATTAATAAATGTTGGAATTGGAACTCAAGAGTTGGAAAAAGAAGAGAGAAGTGTATGTAAAAATAAGGTTAAAATTGAAAAAGTGGGTAAAGCTTAATCAAAAGTGATCAAAGGTGGGGATTGACAATAGAGCGCGATAGTTATATTTAACAAACTTCTGCAAGATAAAACATGCATTGTCAATCAGTCGCCTTCTTTGTGTCAAACACTCCATCTCGTATCGAAGAGGGTGTGAGCTAAGACATAAGGAAGCGAACCATGGACAAAAGGAACAAACAAATCTTTGTAGTTCCCAAATTCTACGGAGGGACTACAAAGATTTAGTGGAAACTTCATCGCAAGCACCTCCGTAGAATTTGTTCTACCGAAACTTCATCTAGTAATTTGGTAGAATGGGAGGACCGAGGTGCCACAAGTGACAATAGAGAAAAAAGAAACACATCGCACGGATAGGTTTTGTAATCTAATAGATTCGAAGATGCCAAAAGCAATACAATTGTAGTCTGTGATTCACCCTACCCGACCCGACCTGCGTAAGTGCCTTGTACGATTTGTTTCGCACAACTAAAAGTATCGGTTTTATGCGATGATGATAAAAGGCGAATCGAAAAAAATACATATATAGATAAAGGTGTTCCGCGTGCATCTTTGTGAAGTGCAGTTCTGTGGTTTCCTTTGGAATTGAAGGGCTCTCTAGTTGGACAAGAAGAAAAAGAATTTCTCACACCAACAAAAAGCAAAGCAAAGAGATTAATGAGTCAAAGAGACAAGTCTTCTCTTCTTCATCATCATCATCTTCTTCTTCTTCTTCTTCTTCTTCTTCTCTTTTTGACCTTTTAAATCACTCACTCACTTTCTAACAAAGAAAACAGGGGAGAACAGAGTAAAAACAGAGGAAAACAGAGGAGAGAATTCCCCTGTTCTAAACACAGGCTCCATGGAAGCTCCAAGATTTCACAATCTTCTATAACACACCCTCAAATTCTTTCCCCAAATTCCACGGAGTCAGCTTCCGTAGAAGAAATCAACCCTAATTTTGCTTCCTTCCAAATTCTTCATTCAGTTTCAATTAGAACCCTGGTTTCCGATTTCCGGAGCGACCTTCCATCGAAACCCTAAATTTCAAATCCTTCCATTTCTCAGGCAAGCCATCACGTCAAAACTGCGATAAATATTCAGTAAAAACCTTACAAGAAGCCCTAATTTCCGATTCAGGATACTGTTTTAGAAGAAAGGGAACCCCCCTTTATTATCCAATTAAGAGATATACCACAAATGGCTTCTTCGTTTCCATTTTCTCCTCCAGCAATCTCTGAGGATGCCCCTACTTCTGTAATTCTGGGCAATAAGATCATGATCGCGGCCATAATCACACTGTTCAGTGTGATCTGCTTCATTTTACTGCTCCATCTCTATGTGAGGTGGCTATGGTGGAGGATCCCTGTTTCGCATAGGCAGTATTACTATGGGAGGAGGAGCTTGGATGAGGATTTGAACCATGGTGGGTCACCATGTGACAACACAGGTGGGCTTGAGAAGGAGACTATAGAAAACCTTCCTACTTTTACATACACCAAACATAAGAACAAGGTTTGGTTAGGCCAACAAGAAGAGAAAGGAAATGATGAAGAAAGTGAGGGCTTAGATGTGGTTAATGAATGTGCAGTTTGTATCTCTGAGTTCCAGGAGAATGAGCAAGGAAGGATGTTGCCTCCTTGTGGCCATAGCTTTCACACCGAGTGTATCGATATGTGGCTTTACTCTCACTCCACATGTCCGCTCTGCCGCACGTTGGTAACTGTGGTCTCGCCCACTCCTCCGGCACAAGTCTTGGTTGTCCATGAACACGGAGTCCATCCAGAGGAAGAATCACATGGTATCGATATGCCCACGAATTTCGCCTTCTGGGCCCCTCCCCTTGTTCCCGATCGCCTTGCCCCACCTCGGACACTTCCATCTCTTGTATCCCCTTTGAGTACCACCACACCATGGCCATCACAGTTATCGCCTAGGGTCACCACATCATGCCCATCTTCGTTATCACCGAGTACTACCACGGCATGGTCATCGTCGTTTTCACATGGTGTAATCCCATCGGGGTTATCATATGGTGTTGCAACATCACGATCATTCCAATCTTCTCGGCCTCCACCCATAGCTAGGAGATCTTTATCTCACATTAGGATCGATGTCCCGTCAAGTCCCCAATCAATCTCCGTTTCAAGTTGCCAATCTCCTCGCTCGGAGCAAGGAGCCTCACCCCACCCCATTCGGTCCCCTATTCGATCCCCCAGAATCCGAATGGCCATCAAGAGAATGCTAAGTGGGCAACCGAGTAGGGAGAAAGATGTTTGTGGGTGTAGTCATGATCATGAGCAAGGGCTTGAAAACATGGCAATGAAAGATCAAACATCAACGTCACAAGACTACGCTACTCTTCACAACGACTAACTTTGCCCTTCATTATGTGACAATATATTCTTGATTCCATCATGCTCTTATTGAACTCTTTACAAGAAGGAATTGGCCCTCGAGAATGAATTAAACTTTATTCCGTATGTTTTCATGGATGAAAGCAAACATACTTAGCGAGAAACATTTTCTACAACAACAAAGCAACTAGTCATAATTTGTGTGCAAGCTAACAAAGTTTGATTATCGTACATTCCTTGAAGACCATTTTGTGCTTAAGTTGTCTTAAGAAGGAAATTTGCAATATCATCTTCCAAGTGCTATACATGTACTCAATAAGCAACCCTTGTTGGGAATTTGTATACATAATGGTTCATAAACATACTCACTAATTGTAACTTCAAAGATTAATTAACTTGGTTTTCATCAATACAAAGCCAATCAGTTTCAAACAATGCATTTCAATGTTGAGTTCATGTAATTATCAAAATGTTATGGAAAATACTATGTTCCTATGTAGTGATGCATATTCCCTAGTTCGATGAAATATGTTACCAATGATTATTCATATGGTTATTGTTGGATCTTGTAGGAAACACAAAAAAAGCTCAAACTTGTTCCCTTCTCTTGTACTACTTCAATTGTTGTAAGGAAAGGAACAACCATCATTTTGTCTTCATCACTATTGTTCCACTATGAAGGCAAGGGATCAAACACCAATCTCAATTTGGCATGTGCATTATGAACATCCCCCAATCACCACTTGAGAGAAATAACACAAAGTAGATTATTGGATGAAACAAGTTCACATTTGACAATTGGCCAAAGGTTGGGTTAAGGTGCTCATTTTGATCTCTTGTGCTCAAACTCTCTCACTCTCTCACTCTCCCATTCCACCATCAACCCGCAACCCATTTCCTTCTCTCACTCAATTAATGACAAGTTTTCTTCTCTCACTCACTCATTGACTAATGCTCCTTGATCAATTGATAGTTACACAAAATTATGTACATTAAGCTATATATTAACTTGTGCAAAAACTACAACGTATACAAGGTAAATAACTTTTTATCATCATCCTCTTGTAGTGAGTTAATGAAGAGAGAGGGTGACCTTATATAAAGCACCCTCCTCTTACTTCATAGAGTGTCGGTTGTCCTTCCTTGTAATGCTACATTTTTGTATCTCATATTCCCTATTAATATACATCTTCTTCTTGAGTATTTTATTTTTTCCATTCTATCTAATCTAACTTGTGTTTCTCTCCTCTCCTCTCTCTTACACACACACACACACACACACACACACACACACACACACACACACACACACACACACACACACATACACACACACACAACACACACATCTCTTCCGCTGCACATAATCATATCCGATTCTTTACATGGTATCAGAGTGATTTGGTAGCTTGATCTAGCCCATTCGTGTGTGTCGTGTTCTACGCCGACATTCAAGAAGAACCGGCTCATCGCTATCGCAGTGCAACTACATAGCTCATGTTCAAGAGAGAAGGAAAAGAAGGAAGAAATATTCATGGACATAATGAATACTCAAATGGGGAGCGAAAAGTTAAACAGAAACAACTTTGCATCTTGGGAGTACAAGATGCACCAATACCTTGTCAGCCAAGGCTATTGGAGCTACATCAAACGAGCACAAGAAAATCGACCTGACCCAACGACTCTTGAATACTCAACATGGGAGTAAGCCGCAAGCCGAGTGATGTATTGTTTGGCAACATGTGTTCATCACCACATGCTTGGCTACATTCGAGAAGCCACGACGCCAAAGGAAGCTTGGGAGAATCTCAAGAAGATATTCGTCGCCAATACAACAACACGAAAGCTTCAACTCCACCAAGAGTTGAACAACATCCAACAACGGGACATGTCCATCACGAGCTACACCTTGAAGATCAAGAAAATTTGTGACTCGCTCAACTCAATAAGCGTCAATGTGGAGGATGATGAGATGGTGCAAATATGCCTCGGCGGCCTCGCACCACAGTTCGACGCAATGAGATTTGTCATCCTAGCTAGGGAGAATCCTCCCTCTTTCTTAGATCTTCAATCAATGTTATTGGTTGAAGAAAACCATGTTCGAACCAAGAGGAACATCTCGGAAGGTCAAATGCTCTACGCACATTCGGACGGAGGAAGAGGATGTGACCAAGCTAGAAGAGGCCGATTCGGCCAAGGACGAGGCCGACGAGGTCCGACTCACGAAAACAACTCCCAATTTCGGCAACAAGACGGAAGCCATCGAGGAACCTTCGAAAGAAGGGGGATCCACCATGCCAGTCCAAACCAACAAAACTCGATCGAATGCGGATACTGAGGCAAACTTGGGCACCACTAAGAAGAGTGCCGAAAGAAGATGCGCGAGTCGGCTTCAACTAGCTGACAACTAACCGATTACGCCACCAATTCCGACTATGTCGACCATGAAGGAATGTTTGTGATGAGACATAGAGCAAATTCTATGTTAGCTTCTACTTCAACTAGTGCCTCCGGTCCAGAAGTTGTATGGTTCGTCGACTCCGATGCCTCGAACCATATGACATCACATCAAGAATGGTTCCGAGAACTTTAAGAGCTAGATCGACCCGGCTATGTCGAAACCGGAGACGACACTACTCATCTGATTTGGCACATCGGTAATGTTTCATTCAGCAAAGAAGGTGTTATGTACACATAACGTTGGTGAGGGTAGGTCACTAATATTTACATTAGTGAAGGGTATGTTCACTATTATTAAAAAGGGGACTAATGATTGGATAGAATGAATGATATGTGCAAGCACTATCATGATTTAGACAACCAATGAATAGAGAGCCTTTTAGAAAGGCACATCTATTCAAGGGGCCTAGGAAAAGGTATAAATATGAGGCTTAGCTACCCTCATAAGGATCATCACGTCGGAAGGTTGCTGTCGTAGACACCGGTGGTGCGGGCTAGGCTTTCGTCTCGACGATCGTGTTTATCTCTTCCAAGGTATTAGTCATCCTAATATCCGGCGGTATGGGACGTCGGTGGTAGGTTGGCTATGTCTAGATCATAGCTCGGGGGTGGTCGGGTGGAACGGGTTCTTCTATCCAATCTATTTTCTTCCTTTTTACTTGATTTGGTCTATTGATTAGTAATAGACTCTTAACAGTGGTATCAGAGCTTTTACTAACAATTTTTTTGTTGTTTTGATGTTTTTTGCGTGTGAGCGAGGGGGATCTAACAAGGCTCGTCATGCTCTTCTCAGGATCAAAACAACACTCTAAACCCGGTATTCTTCTTTTTTGATCTCTTCTCTTTTTCTATTATGCGTTCTTTATGGTCGAATCAAATTGGTATTACGTTTTATTCTCTTTCTTTCTACCTCCTACTACGCTACGATTTTACTTATTATTATGCATCGGGCCGAGCGTGTTTGCACTAATCGCACACGCTCAACTCATGGCCTTTTGCATATTGCGATATATATCCCACTCTCTCCTCTCTTGAACTCTTACGATAATAATTATTCTTGTGCATTGGGTCGAGCGTGTTTGCTCTAATCGCACACGCTTATCTCATGGCCGTTTTGCATATGATGTTGAGTATACCACTCTTCCCCTCTATTGAGCCATCACTTGGCCGATTCTAAGGGATGATGTGGCCTTGACGAGGTGTATGTTGCCTACCTATGCCACTCTACTCTCTATTAAGCCATCAATTGGCCGATTCTATGGGATGTTGTGGCCTTGACAACGTATATGTAGCTTACATATGCCACTTTCCTTTTTAATTAGCCATCAATTGGCCGATTCTAAGGGATGATGTGGCCTTGACGAGGTATATGTCACTTACCTATGCCACTTTCCTCTTTAATTAGCCATTACTTGGCCGATTCTAGGGATATGTGGTGGTCTTGAGGAGGTGCATGTCAACTACCCTAGGGTTTCGTATCTTAGGGCATGTTTGATTCCATACACCTAATTGTTGGTTATTCTAATTAAATTTTAATTTCATAAGTATTGTTTCACTTATATGATTTTCTAGTAATTATTATTTACCCGCCCACAATTAACTCTCCTTTTTCCACTTCCTTTTCATGTATAAAGTATTTACATCGTTTATTTTTAATGTAACCTTTACGTGTAGACTATTTTTTCGTATGGAGTGGCTTGTTGAACGATTTTTTTTCAACGGGTCATCTAGGTTTAACTCTTATCATCAAGCCTTAGAAAACGAGTAAAACCATATGAGTTCCCTTATTGATGTTTTACTCATGGATTTGAGTATTACATCTTTGCGCACAACACCGTCATCACTTGTATCAATTTGTGGCTTATGTCACAATTGTGCAAGTTATAACAATCATATTGGGATGTATATGTGCATACCTTGCACTTCCCATTTATTTGTGACATTGTTTTTTTTCGTAGGTAACACATGGGTTCTTTTTTTTTTTACCCTTGTTTTCGTCACTACTTAACTCTTATGAGTAGTGCCTTATTTTATCATTTTATCATCACGTTTGCTTATTGCTCGCAAGACTAGAATATTACTTGTGAGTGCACTTGTTTTTTCACGTAATACACTTTCTCGACCATATAATACATGATGGGTTGGCATTAATATAAGGCTATCTAGGAAATTTCATTGATGTAAGAACCATGGTTGAGCCTCGGGGAGCCGCCATGATTACTCAAGATAGAGATCCGAGAAATACATCTTAGCTATGTTTTCCCCCATGGTTTTTAAAACACCATAGTGTTACCATAGTTATCGGATCTCAAATCACATCTCATATGTCTAGAGGGGTAAAGACATGAGATACTTTCTTGGATAAAGTTCTTTCAATCAAAATTTCAAGCATTCATTTTGCTTGTGTATTTTCTGAACCTCCTTATTTTATTGCATACCCACAGCGTGCATCATGTAACAAGTTTTGAACGCAGTTGGAACGATCTCTCCAAATGAGACCTCTCAACCCCAATCCGCATCTCGCACACAAGCTGAGATCACTATTGAGCAATTGCTCACTACTACCTTGAATCAATTGGCCGAAATGAGACAGGCCAATATGGCATTGGAAAAGAAATTCCAAGAATTAACTATTGAGTCCAAGAAAGAAGGTGAACCTTCCTTCGTAGTCACGCCTTTCAAGGGAGATAAGAAAGAAAGAACCGAGGAGGCCATTAGCACTTGGCTTGGTCGTGGGGAGTCTCACTTTGAGCTTCATCCCAAGCCCGATGCAGTAAAAATTGGTTATGTTGGTCGTGAGTTAGGTGGCCGAGCTGCTGCTTGGTGGCGTGGCCTAAGGACCGCAAAAAACTTACCCACAACTTGGGAAGGTTTCGTTGATGTTTTTAAGAAACAATTCTTGCAGCCACCTTCTCAAACCGAACAAGCGCAACACTTGCTCACATTGTCTAGTAAGCCATTTACCTCTCTCGAGGATTATGTGCATCACGCTCGGACCCAGATCCAAAAATCGGGACTTACGGGTGAGAAATGGTTTGTCGCTTGTTTTTTGAATGGTATTCCCAATGGGGATTATCATTGGATTGTCCATGACAAGGACCCCACAACTTTCGAGGAAGCCGTCAACATTGTGCTGCGATACCATAAGACTTCCAAGAAAGACCACAATAAACCTAAGTTCGCCAAAACTCCGAATGTCAAGTTCATTGGGAAACGTAAGCAATCCAGTGACACTCTTGACCGCAACTCAAAGAAACCGAACCTCTTCTGTGCATATTGCAAGAAGTGGGGCCACACAAAGGATACCTGTCGTCGTCTTGAGAGGAAGTCAATGAACACCCCTCCTCAAGACAAATCTACGAGTCACACAGGTGAGTCTTTTGATATTGTTGAAGTTCATACCAATCACTTAAGTTTATGTGAATGCACTTTTCCTTCACATTTACTTGGACCTAATGATTTACTCCGAGCAGTCGGATATATCAATGGAACACAAGCACATTTCTTGTTTGATTCCGGTAGTTCTCACAATTTTCTTAATGATCACTTTGTGCAGCAAATGGAGCTCCACATAAACGCAAGTGATCATATCTATCAAGCTCACATGGCAAATGGAAACGTTCAATACATCAGTGGCATTGTTTGTCAACTGCCAATTCAAATAGATACTTATTTGGAGAAGCTTGACTTTCATGTTATGAAATTACAATCCGCAGATGTCATTTTAGGATATCCTTGGTTTTTTAATAAAAACCCTTCTTTGTCCATTGATTGGGTTAATCACTCAATCACATTTGAACTTAATAATTGTAAACATTTTATTCAATGTTCCAAACTTCCTTCTCATTCACTTGTGTCTTCTAAATCTTTAAGTGAGTATTCTAGTTCATTAATTTATTCGTGTGTAATTGATCCTGCGGTTCAATTTTATTATTTTAATATTGACGCCACACAATTACCACATTTTGAGCAACGATTACTCGACTCTATTTTAGAGGATTTTCAAGATGTGTTTCCTACTGAATTACCGCTTACTTTACCACCTAAACGTAATGTGGACCATCAAATTGAACTCATCCCTGGGGCTGCTCCTGTGAGCATTCCACCTTACCGACTTAGTCGATTAGAAGAGGATGAGATCGCTAAACAACTTAAGGAATACTTGAGTATGGGCCACATTAGGTATAGTAAATCACCTTGGGGTGCGCCAGTTCTATTAGTCAAGAAGAAGGAAGGTTTGTGGCGAATGTGTATCAATTATCGCCGTTTGAATAAAATGACAATTAAGAATGCATATCCATTACCTCGTGCCGATGATTTGATTGATCATTTGCACGGGGCTCGATATTTTACGAAAATTGACTTACGAACTGGTTATCATCAGATTCGCATCGCCGAGGATGATATTCCTAAAACCGCTTTTCGTACGCGCTATGGCCATTATGAGTTTTTAGTCATGCCGTTTGGGTTGACTAATGCTCCAGCCACATTCCAACAAGCGATGAATGATGTTTTCCGAGATCAACTCGGTGATTTTGTTGTCGTCTTCTTGGATGATATTTTGATATATAGCCGTACCTTGCAAGATCATGTTCAACATGTTCGATTTGTTTTGCGAAAGTTGCGTGACAACTCTTTCTATGCAAAACATTCAAAATGTGACTTCTTCCAAAAATCTATTGTGTACCTAGGTCATTTAATTACAGAAAATGGCGTTGAAATTGAACCTTCTCGTATTGAAAAGGTTAAACTTTGGCCCATTCCTCGTAATATTCGTGAACTTAGATCATTCTTAGGGTTTGTTGGATTTTTACGAAAATCAATTCGTAACTATTCCAAATTGACTACGCCATTACCTGACCTTTTAAAAGGTCATCCACGTAAGTCTGTCAAACCAATTTCATGGAATGAACAACTTGACAAATCATTTGAGACACTCAAGGAGCATGTGTGTCAGGCTCCCACTCTTCTATTACCAGACCCTTCTAAGCCTTTCTCAATTGAAACCGATGCTAGTGATTATGCTATTGGTGCCGTTCTTTATCAAGGTGGTCACCCGATTGCTTTTGAAAGTAAGAAGCTTGATGCTGCTCAATCTCGGTATTCGGTTCAAGAGAAAGAGTTGTTTGCGGTGATACACGCACTTAAAACATGGAGGCACTATCTCTATGGAAATAAATTTGTGGTTACAACAGACCATCAATCATTAAAGTATTTTTGTGACCAGCCCGATCTTGTGGGTCGTAAAGGCCGTTGGGCTGACCTTATGCAAGATTTTGATTTTTCCATACGATATCGCAAGGGTTCTATGAACACCGTTGTTGATGCTCTTAGTCGCATTAAAGAAGTTAACATGCTTAGCTTCACGGAAATAAAATCTGATCTTTTAGATCACCTTCGAGGGAAATACCTTGATGACAGTTATTTCTCAAAATACTGGACGAAAGCCGAATCTGGTTTAGATGCCGATACTAGCACCCTACCCTCGAAGGCGACCTTTCACATTACAAACGGTTTGCTCTACCGTAGTGGAAAGGTCTGTGTTCCAGATTTACCAAATGTTAAACAGAAAATTTTTCATGAATGTCATGATGCACCATCTGCTGGTCATCCTGGAATACAACGCACACTCGTTCTCATCTCGTGTACTTTTTTCTGGCCTAAGATGTGCTCTGACGTGCATAAATACGTAACTCAATGCTTACAATGTCAGATTAATAAGTCGGAACGACTTAAAGCTGCTGGTCTTTTACATCCCTTAGATATTCCCAACAATAAATGGGAACGTATCTCGATGGATTTTATTGTTAGTTTACCTCGTACACAGAGGGGTCATGATGCCATATGGGTTGTCGTTGACAGGCTAACAAAATTAGCTAGATTTATTCCTACAAAAACCACGGTAACCGCTCAACAGTTGGCTTATCAATTTGTTGATGAGTTATTTCGTTTTTATGGATTACCGAGGGATATTGTTAGTGATCGAGATTCCAAGTTTACTAGTGACTTTTGGACTCAGGTCTTTAAGAAACTAGAAACTACGTTGAACATGAGTTCCGCAGATCATCCTCAGTCTGATGGACAAACTGAACGAGTTAATCAAATTATTGAGGACATGCTTCGAGCTTATGTAGCAAAAACCCCTTCTAAGTGGGAGCAATACCTTCCTATCTTAGAATTTGCCTATAATAGCTCTAAACATACATCCACTGGATATAGTCCTTTTATGTTGATGTATGGTTTTCAGCCACGTGCCCCAGTTGATGTCACGATTCATCGTGATACATTAGACAGTACACGCAATTTTTTGCAAGACATGAACCAAATGTTGCATATTGCCAAAGAAAATGTCAAGACAGCTCAAGATCGTGCTCGATTTTATGCTGATCAGGATAGACGTCCTCGTGCATTTACTATTGGTCAAAAAGTTTTTTTGCGTGTCCCGACTGATTCTACGTCATTATCTACGGGCAAGTGCGCTAAGTTAGCCCCACGATATTGTGGCCCATTTGAAATCCTTAAGCGAGTTGGGTCATCTGCTTATCACCTTGCCTTACCTCGTAACGTTGGTATTCATCCTGTTTTTCACGTCAGTCGTCTAAAACCATTTTTAGGCTCTGGTGATAACACCATCACAATCCAAGATCTTGTAACATTAGAGGATTTTTCTTACAAACCTCATGTTCCTGAACGAATTCTTGATTCTCGTACTAAACGTTTACGTTCTAAAGAGATTCGGCTATTCAAGATCAAATGGATGGATAAACCTATTGATGATGCCACATGGGAACGCGAGCATTCGCTTAAGGCACAATTTCCTCACTTTATATTGCAAGAGTGCAATCTTTTGAAGTAGGGGAGTATGTTATGTACACATAACGTTGGTGAGGGTAGGTCACTAATATTTACATTAGTGAAGGGTATGTTCACTATTATTAAAAAGGGGACTAATGATTGGATAGAATGAATGATATGTGCAAGCACTATCATGATTTAGACAACCAATGAATAGAGAGCCTTTTAGAAAGGCACATCTATTCAAGGGGCCTAGGAAAAGGTATAAATATGAGGCTTAGCTACCCTCATAAGGATCATCACGTCGGAAGGCTGCTGTCGTAGACACCGGTGGTGCGGGCTAGGCTTTCGTCTCGACGATCGTGTTTATCTCTTCCAAGGTATTAGTCATCCTAATATCCGGCGGTATGGGACGTCGGTGGTAGGTTGGCTATGTCTAGATCATAGCTTGGGGGTGGTCGGGTGGAACGGGTTCTTCTATCCAATCTATTTTCTTCCTTTTTACTTGATTTGGTCTATTGATTAGTAATAGACTCTTAACAGAAGGTAACCAAACTTACATGAAGAATTTATTGCATGTACCGACCATCACGAAGAATTTGGTCTCAGTCAGCCAAATTGTGGAGCAAGGCATGCAAGTTCGATTTAACCAACTAGTTGCTTCATCGAAAAAGATGATCAACTCATCGCATGCGGTCGAAGGGAAGGTCGAATGTTCATTCTCGATTCGCATGAGATGAAATTGGTTATGTTTGCAAAAGGCACCAAAGCCGACACAAACATAGAGTTGTGGTACAAGAGGATTGGCCACATCAATCTCAATAAAATCAAGGCAATGCAATCGAAAGGAGTCGTCATCGAGCTCCCGACCTTCAAAGAGAAGGAGATTGAAGGCGTATGTGCAGCCTGCCAATTTGGCAAGCAACACCTACACCCGTTCCCGAAAGAGAGGAACGTGAGCAAAGGTATACTCGACGTAATTCATTCCGTTGTATGGGGACTAGCTCAGATGGAAACATTCGAATGATGGCGATACTATGTCACCTTTATCGATGACTTCTCCAGGCATACACAGATCTTCCCCATGCGACAGAAGAGTGAAGTGTTCTCACACTTCCAAAAATTCAAGAGTGGAGTTGAAAAGGAAACAGGTCGACATGTACGATGTCTTTGGTCGGACAGAGGAAAAGAGTACTTCTCCGACGAATTTTCGGCATTTCTCTGGAAAGAAGGAATTCGGTGAGAGTTTTCATGTTGACATACACTGCAACAAAACAGAGTAGTTGAACGCAAAATCAACACATCCTCGAAGTATCACGGGCCATGATGAACGAAAAGAATATGACAAAGTCATATTGGGTCAAAGCAACAAATACTGTCATCTACCTCATGAACCGATGCACAACATCTAGTGTGCACGAGGTTACCCCGCACGAAAAGTACTATGGAAAGAAGCCAGATCTGTCCCATTTTAGGATATTCAGCTCACTTGCATACGTGTACATCCCCGAAAGAAGTGGCAAAAGCTAGATCCCAAGTCGAGGAAATGTATCCTCGTAGGATACTCATTGGAGCAAAAGGGGTACAAATGCTTCAACTCCTCTACTCGAAGGGTTCGAGTGAGTCGGGACATCATTTTCGACGAATTGGCATCCTAGTACAAACCAGAGATGATTCCGACTCCGACCCAGTCGACCCAGAATCAGACCGAACAAGAGACAGAAGATGGAGATCGAATCGAACACATGTTCGAAGAAAGCCCCAATTACGACAAGGCTTAGTGGTCCACAAGAGGCCCCGTGCGACCAAAGCACATCTCGGCCTAGTCCGATGATGGACAAAGGCAAGGCGAAAATGACGGAATATGAAGACGATCAATTCGACGACAACGAATCGACTCACTCTCGTGACAATGAGTTTGATGGTTTCGATGTACCTATCATGAGGACACCTAGTGTAAAGAAAACCATTGCCACGGCAAACGAAAAACTCCCTCGCTCCACCCGTAAGAAGAATCCTATTAGTCGATCCGGCTACAACGATTATATGGCATACCCCTATGCCTTTATGATGAAGGTGGCAACAGTTCGAGAACCGGAAAGTTTTTCCGAAGCAGCCAAGGATCCATGTTGGGTCGAAGCAATGAACGAAGAGATGCAATCACTATGCAAGAATGAGGCATGGGATCTCATCCCCCACTCACCGCACAAGAAGGCAATCAGCTGCAAATGGATTTACAAAGTTAAGTATAATGCCGAAAACTCTGTAAACCGCTACAAAGCTCGACTTTTAGCAAAAGGATACGCAGAAACACATGGAGTCAATTATGAAGAGACCTTTGCCCTGATGGCAAAGGTGACAACTATGTAGACCATGATTGCACTTGTTGTGGGGAAAGGGTGGCACCTCCTTCAGATGGACATCAAGAACGCCTTTCTTCAAGGAGAATTAGAAGAGGGAGGTGTATATGGTATAGTCACCCGACTTTGAATCCAACATTCATTCGAAAGTCGTCTGACGACTCAAGAAGCCTCTCTATGGCCTTAAGCAAGCACCACGTGCTTGGCATTCGATGATAACACAATATCTTCAACGAATCGGCTTCCGAATGTCGAAATCTGACAACTCCCTCTACATAAGAAGTGATTCGGGAAGTCTGATTGTCACCATTCTATATGTGGATGATTTGTTCATTGGAGGTGAAAATCTAGTCGACATCAACAAGGTCAAGTCCCTCCTCTCCGACAAATTCGAGATGGCAAACATGAAGGAGCTCCATTACTTCCTTGGCATCGAGGTAATTCGGACCCCAACCAGCATTATGATCTCCCAACGACACTACATCCTTAACTTGTTATACAAGTTCGGGATAATTGCGTGTAAATTGGTTGCAACCCCTCTCAATTGAAATCTCAAACTTGATGCCGATTCTGGCACACAAGAGTGCGAGCCAACTCAATATCGACAACTGATCGGGAGCCTAATCCATCTCACGATCACTTGACCCGACCTTAGCTACCCGATTGATCTCCTCAGACAATTCATACAAAAACCAACGAGACATTCGCTTGGATTGCGCTAAGCGAGTATTACGATACATGAGCGACACAATGGATTGTGGTCTTCTCTACAAATTATCCACACCATTTCAACTGGGCCAGCTACAGAGCCGATAGACCATCGACCTCCGTATTTGTTTTCTCCCTCGGTAGCTGAGTGATTTCGTGGAGTAGCAAGAAGCAACCGACTATTGCACTTTCAAGCCCAGAGGCCAAATACAAGGGTGCAATCATGGCTGCATGTGAAGTCGTATGGCTCAAGAGGATTTTGAAGGATCTGGGTGTTCCCATCAAGGATCTGACTCCCCTCTACTGCGACAACATGAGTAGTATTTATCTGGCTCAGAACCCAATGTTCCACGCATGCACGAAGCATATCAAAGTGCACTATCACTTCATTTGAGAGCGCGTTTAGGCAAGACATATCGATCTTCAACACATCAGCATGCATCTTCAGGCAACCGACATCTTCACCAAAGCCTTAGGAGCCGACAAGCTTTGGCAATTCATGTTAGACCTTGGATTGACTATCCTTGACTTGCCAAGCTTGAGGGGGAGTACAAGAGAGAACTAGTTACTGTCCGAACCGGGTACCAACCGAAGCGTGTCATAACTAGACTCGAACCCATAACCTTTTGTTACACGGGTCGAGACTTTACCATTAGGTTATAAATTGTAATTTGAAGGATATTATTTTCATTTAGGTTTTATTGGGAAATTGATGTATATTCCAGATTTCTCTGGAACATTCTAGAAACTTCAGGAGTATTCCTGAAGACACTATAAAAGGAGGCGCAAGGCATTAGTTCGAACCAAATCGGTTCAACGCCAGTCTTAAGCCTTCTAACTACTGTTGTATATCTTCCTTCATATAATACATATACCTTTCGCATCATCATTCTCTCTCTCTCTCTCTCTCTCTCTCTCTCTCTCACTCACCCATTCCTTCTCTCAAAGTTCGACACCTCTCATAGTACTAATCCTTCTCTGTCTTAGTACTATTCCCCGACAATAGTACTAATCCTTCTTTTAGTACTAATTCCTTCTCTGCCTTAATAGAGTTCCTGACAGTTTGAACCGATTTCTCGGTGCCTGTCTGGTCTTTTCTCTCCCTCTTCCTTCTGTCTCCCTCCTTTCCTATTAGTCTCTTATTTTCCTTTTCCTTCATCCCATGGCCACCGTTAGCGCTGAAGAGTATCAATCCGTTTTCTCGGAATTTCAATGCTTGAAAGAGAAGTTTCATGCTTTGGAACAAGAAAATCAACGCTTGTTGGGGGATCTTCAGCAAATTTCCTTAGAAAAGCAGCAAACGCAACAACAGCATGGGGAACTTGCGTTACGCGTGCAACAACTCGAAGCAACCATCGTAGCAATGCAACAACAAGGGCACGGAGCACAAGGGATTCATAAAGAACCCAAGATTGGCCTTCCCACGAAGTTTGATGGAACGCGATCGCAGTTTAGAGGGTTTCTTAACCAGGTACGGTTAGTTATTCAAATGCATCCGTCCCGATATCCCACCGATGCATCACGAGTGGGTTTAGTAGGCACGTTGTTAAATGGCTCAGCATTAGCATGGTTCGCTCCGCTACTAGAAAAGGAATCTCCAGTACTAAATAATTTTGAAGAATTCATAAATGAGTTTAAAGCATGTTTTGGAGATACTGACAGCATAAGGACTGCAATCAACAAAATCCGGCGATTACGCCAAGGTGACCGTCCAGCCTCCGCATATGCTGCAGATTTCCGCCTACTCGCCGCCGATATCCCCTGGGATGATCAAGCATTGATGGAGCAGTTCCGCTATGGTCTACGCAACGATGTCAAGGATTTACTCTTGACTTTCCCTGAAGAGCCAAAATCATTAACAGAAGCAATCAGTCGAGCGGTCAGATGTGACAACCGCCTCTTCGAGCGACGTTCGGAACGACAATTTCAGATGCCGAGGGCAAGATCCGAGCCTACCTATGCCTCAGTGGTAGCAAAACCTTTTCAAAGGGAGTCACATAATGCGCCTCCAGTAAGTACTCCAACTCCAATGGAAATTGACACTACACGTCGTCGTGGGCCGCTATCGGAGGAGGAAAAGCAACGACGCCGAACAAACCGATTATGCCTTTATTGCGGTGGACCAGGGCATATCGCGATAAACTGTCCCCATAGACCAAGAAGGCAGGTAAACCAAGTCGTTGTTAGTTCTGACTATACTAAACCCGAGTCTATTTCAGTAGGAATCTCTGATAGTCCTCATAGTCATAGTCCTAATAGTACTAATAGTCCGAATCTCGCAAACAAATTTGATGTCCTTAGCCAATTAGAAGAAGAGTTAAACGACTAAGTCCAGCCAAAATAGGAGCCGTTTGGTTGGACAGCCCTAGATCTGTGCAGCCCATTAGTGGTTCCATTCCCTCTAAGCAAGTTAGTGATGTGTTCGTAGCCCAAGTAGCAGTTAGTACTAAAAGTACCCCTCCAGTACATACCTTAGCCCTTCTAGATTCCGGAGCTAATTCTTGCTTCATGGATAGGAATTTTGCCCGAGCTCATCAGATATCTCTCAGAAAGCTCCCATGTCCAGCCTCAGTAGTAGTCATTGATGGTCGTCCCATTGCTTCTGGTAATATCATAGAAGAGTCGGAACCCGTTAATATTGTCCTAGATAACTTAACATGTGTAGTATCATTTAATATTATTAGTATTCCAGAACATCCCATAGTTTTAGGATTACCATGGTTCGAGTTACATAACCCAGACATAGATTGGAGGACAAGGGAAATCCGGTTGCGACAAACCCAAGGATCTACCCAGAAGGTTGCAACCATTTCGCTACGTCAGTTGCGTGAGGAAGGGCGCAAGGAGGAAATGTTTCTCTTCGCAATATCAGTACAACCCTCCAGTACCACCAAAGAGGAGTCCACCGTTCAACTTCCCGAGAAGTATCGTCAGTATGCTGATGTGTTCGATAAAGTACAAGCCAACACACTTCCTCATCATCGGCCGTACGATTGCGCCATCGACTTACAACCGGGAAAAGAGCCGCCATGGGGGCCGATCTACAATTTGTCACCAACCGAGCTAGAAGTCCTTCGAGCCTATATAGAGGAGAATTTGGAGAACGGTTTCATTCGGCATTCGAAATCTCCAGCCGGCGCACCCATTTTCTTCGTCAAGAAAAAAGATGGCTCGCTTCGACTCGTTGTAGATTACCGTGGCTTGAATAAGGTCACAGTAAGAAATAGGTATGCTCTTCCCCTTATCTCAAGTCTTTTAGAACGGATCAACGGTGCCAGGTTCTTCACGAAGATCGACTTACGAGGAGCCTATAACCTCGTACGGATCCGACCAGGAGATGAATGGAAGACCGCGTTTCGCACCAGATATGGGCACTTCGAGTATACGGTCATGCCGTTCGGACTCACTAATGCGCCGGCAGTCTTCCAGCACATGGCGAATGATATATTTCGAGATCTTTTGGATGATTTTTTGATCATCTATTTGGATGATCTACTGGTTTATTCAAAGACCCAAGAAGAACATGATTCTCATGTACTATTAGTACTAAAACGACTTCGAGAACATGGTCTGTATGCAAAGTTAGAGAAATGTAGTTTCGGGTGCAACCAAGTGGAGTTTCTCGGCTATGTCATCTCCTCAGAAGGCATATCTATGGACCCAGCCAAGGTCAAAACGGTGATAGAATGGCACACTCCGCGTTCGGTGCGGGATGTGCAATGCTTCCTAGGCTTTGCAAATTTTTACCGGAAGTTCATACAAAATTACTCAAAAATTGTGCTGCCTCTCACACAGCTCACCAGGAAGGGACAATCATTCCTTTGGTCTAAAGAGACGGACATGGCTTTCGAGAGTCTTAAGAAGGCGTTTACATCAGCTCCAATTTTAGGTCATGTGGATCCGGAAAAACCATTCATTATCGAAGCTGACGCATCGGATTTCGCATTGGGGAGCATTCTGTCACAACAGGGTAACGACGAGAAGCTACATCCTGTGGCTTTCCACTCCCGTAAGTTTGACGCCGCCGAAATCAACTACGAAATTCATGATAAAGAGCTATTAGCAATAGTTGATTCTTTTATGCAATGGAGGCATTTCCTGGAGGGATCTCCTCATCAGGTCACTGTATTCAGTGACCACAAGAACCTTGCCTACTTTCAAGATGCTCGTGTACTGAATCGACGTCAAGCTCGGTGGGCCCACTTCCTCACACGCTTCGACTTCAAAATTACATATCGTCCGGGGAAGCACCAAGGGAAGGCAGATGCATTATCACGGCGTTCGTATCTAACACCACGTCCTGGTGAGCCAGCTTTCGATAACCAGAAGCAAGTAATCTTGGGTCCAGCACGACTGCAAGCAGCACAGGTCTTTGACATGCCCGTGGATTCCGACATTACCAATACTATACGTGAGGACTTGAAGACTGACGCTTTCGCCCAAGCTATACTAGCACAAATTGACCCCTCTCGAGCGTCATGTTCACAATCACAATCACCAGGTACGGATTATCGGCAATTCAAATACTGTGATGGATTACTCTTCTTTAAAGAACTTTTGTATGTTCCTAATGGTTCTTGCCGCCTTCGAGTAGTACAAAACTGCCATGACACATATACAGCAGGACATTTTGGTAGTACTAAAACATTAGATTTAGTACAACGATCATTCTGGTGGCCCCGTATGCGACAATTTGTCGAAGATTTTGTTCGGACTTGCGATACATGCTGCAGAGCGAAAATGCCAAGACATCATCCATATGGTTTATTAGAACCATTACCAATTCCAAGCAAGCCATGGCAATCCATTGCTCTTGACTTCATTACAGATCTTCCAGTCTCCAAGGGATTCAGTGCGATTCTCACAGTGGTGGATCGATATACAAAGATGGCTCATTTCTTACCATGTACTAAAGAAATATCTAGTGAAGACACCGCCGAAATTGTCATGCGGGAAGTATGTCGGCATCATGGACTCCCTGATAATATCATCAGCGATCGTGGACCTCAGTTTGTGTCAAAATTCTGGAAGCACCTTTTTAAAATGCTGAAGGTCACTTGTCACCTCTCCTCCGGCTACCACCCACAAACCGACGGTCAAGCTGAACGAACAAATCAAACACTGGAGCAGTATCTGCGGTGCTTTCTCAACTATCATCAGAATGATTGGGCAGATATTCTTCAGTTCGCCGAATTTGCCTATAATAACGCTATCCACGCATCGACTAAAGTCACGCCATTCTACGCTTATACAGGATATCATCCCCGGTGGTGTGTCCTTGAAACCCCAGAAGTGTCCACAAATCCTTGCGCGGAGGATCGTTTGGAGCGGTTACGCAAGATACAAGCGGATTTATCTACTCAACTCCAGCAAGCTCAACAATCACACAAGGACTACGCAGATCGTCATCGACTTCCATCCAGTTTTAACATTGGAGATCGGGTGTGGCTGCTACGACGACACATCAAGACTACTCGCCCATGTGAGAAGTTGGATTATCGGCGATTAGGTCCTTTCCGTATTATCGGGAAGATTAATGATGTCGCTTTTCGTCTCGAGCTACCTCCGCAACTTCGGATACATCCGGTGTTTCATAGTTCTCTCCTCGAACCCTATCACGAGAGCACTATCCCAGGACGTACTATACAACCACCACCTCCTATCGAGCTCGAAGATGGACCTGAGTATGAGGTCGCTGCCATCCTCGATTCCAAGATTGTTCGCAACAAGCTCTACTATCTAGTCGATTGGCTAGGATATAGTCCCAGCGAGCGTACTTGGGAACCGATCGAGAATGTGACCAATGCTCGTGCTCTTCTAGAAGACTTCCATCAACGATATCCCGAGAAACCGGGTCCTCAATCCAAAACGACTCGTGGAACTCGTCGTTTTAAAGGGGGGATAGTGTCATAACTAGACTCGAACCCATAACCTTTTGTTACACGGGTCGAGACTTTACCATTAGGTTATAAATTGTAATTTGAAGGATATTATTTTCATTTAGGTTTTATTGGGAAATTGATGTATATTCCAGATTTCTCTGGAACATTCTAGAAACTTCAGGAGTATTCCTGAAGACACTATAAAAGGAGGCGCAAGGCATTAGTTCGAACCAAATCGGTTCAACGCCAGTCTTAAGCCTTCTAACTACTGTTGTATATCTTCCTTCATATAATACATATACCTTTCGCATCATCATTCTCTCTCTCTCTCTCTCTCTCTCTCTCTCACTCACCCATTCCTTCTCTCAAAGTTCGACACCTCTCATAGTACTAATCCTTCTCTGTCTTAGTACTATTCCCCGACAATAGTACTAATCCTTCTTTTAGTACTAATTCCTTCTCTGCCTTAATAGAGTTCCTGACAAAGCGGACACCGGATATCGTCCGAACCGGATACTAGCCGAAGCGGACATCAACCGAAAGGAGCCGACCAAGTTGAGCTTGAGGGAGCGTGTTGAGAATCAAGCTCAACCTAGCATTGTGTGTGAACACATCATTTGAGAATCTATGAGCACTCAAAGGTCAAAAGTCACACCACTACTCTCTATACATTAACAATGTGTCATAGAATCATATTCTATTACACATAACTAATGAGTTTCATATTCCCCGTGACTAATGAGTCTCCACATTCCCCAAGAGAGAGTGGTTGTTGTAGTGAGTTAATGAAGAGAGAGGGTGACCTTATATAAAGCACCCTCCTCCTACTTCATAGAGTGTCAGTTGTCCTCCCTTGTAATGCTACATTTTTGTATCTCATATTCCTTGTTAATATACATCTTCTTCTTGAGTATTTTATTTTTTCCATTCTATCTAATCTAACTTGTGTTTGTCACCTCTCCTCTCTCGTACACACATACACACACACATAACACACATCTCTTCCGTTGCACAGAATCATATCCGATTCTTTACATTCTCCTTATCCTATTTCGGCATTATCCTCGAATGGATTAAGAATACCTTGTCCGATTTTTCTTTAGTTTAGTTTGTGCTTATACTAAGGCCTCTCACATAGTCTAAGGCTTTTAACCTATTGGGTGAGTCATCACAATGTTGGGACTATGTTTTCAAGAGGTAGCACTAGTGGTTCTAAAACTTGGGGAGTACTATTTTGTCTACTATGTCCACAACGGTAGGTGTTACACTAAAAGGGGGCCCATCTTCATCATGCCATTTCATGCCTATGGTGTACATCCTATCCACCATAGCTAGGATATGTATCCAATTTATCACTAAACCATTTCTTTTATGTGATGAGATGGCTCATTGCTTATATGTTATGAGGTGTCCACTGCTTATACGTGAGGAAGCTATCATCTTGTTAATGTATTTTTTGCATTTAAACTAGGACCTTTTTGTTTTCCTTCTTCATATAGAGAACATTGTTACCAAACTCCATGACCAACTAACTTGTTCGTGAGAAATGAAGGCAGTCATAAACTTGGGCAATGGATCAAGTCACTATGAGCGCACTATATCTAAGATAATTCCCTCAAGTTGTTGGGTATAGAGGTTGAAAAGTGTTTGAATTCAACTTTACAATAATTGGATAAGGGTTTAATTGAAGAGGTAATTAGAAGGACATGTGATTAGATGAAACTCAAATCAACGTAATAGAATCCAATAAACCCAATTTACATTTCTTCATTAAACTTCATGCGTTGAGTAAGAACACCAATGGATGGATTCAAAAGGTGAAATGAAGGCTTTCTTAAGGGCATTTGAATGTATTTTTGTGCATCAGGAGTCCATCAAAAAACTTATTTCTTGCGGTTGATAATGATTAGGGGTTGGGTGATAGTGTAGAACCCATAGATGCACTATCAAGAGAAAATTTGCAAATCACAAAAATTATTGCATATCTTTGACATGTGTGGGAGTCTTCCAATCCTATATGGTAGGTACCTTTGGTTCATCCATGCTTAATACCAACAAGCGAGATGACATAACCAAGGAACTCAATTGATGTGTGATCGAATCTCTACTTCTCTTTTTTGGCAAATAGCTCATGTTGATGGATCTCGACTAGAACTAAACGAACATGATCAAATTGTTCCATCAAATTTTCGAAGAAGATCAAGATGTCATCCAAATATACCACAATGAATCGATCTATGTATTCTGGAAAGATGTTGTTCATCATGCGTTTGAAGACCGTTGGGCCATTTGTGAGGCAAAATGGCATCACTATGTACTCGAAATGGCCATAATGAGTTTGGAAAGTTGTTTCAATTCATCATCGGGTTTGATTCAAAGTAAGTGAGAAGGTTGATTTTGGAGAAGATTCACTATCACCCATAACGTATTGCTCATCATTAGCCACATCCCCATTTATATTAGGTCCTTTTCCCAACCAATACACCTCCGCACACTCCTTATGTCCTCTACATATGTATATCTAATAAATAACTAATAAATAAATCCATAAGTAGATAAATAATCAAATCCTAAATAGACAAGTCATGACTCATAGACCAATAAATAATAATTAATCATAATCGTAATCATTATAAAAGACTCATTATAGTAATATAATGATAGTAACAACCATAATGGATAGCTAAGTACATAGTTAAACGTAAATATACTCACTAATTAATTTCAAAACAACAAAAAAAACAAGACAATTACTATAATGATAGTAACAACCATAATGGATAGCTACCTAAGTACATAGTTAAACATAAATATACTCATTAATTAATTTCAAAACAACAAAAAAAACAAGACAAAAGTAATAACACCTAATAGGGAAGTTGAGGCTACTGAGCATATATGCATACAAAACAAAGTTGTTGATGCTTATGATGATGTCAATCACCCTAGAGTCTCCAATTCACCTTCGAAATCAAGTTTCTCTAAAGGTGCCAAAACAACTCATAACTTGGAATCTTGCCCTTCCAAAGGTCAATACCAAGTCCCGACTCCCAAGGAGTCACCTACCTCCCAATAGGCTAACTTAAAGATTGGGGTATGTCACTCCCCAATGACAAAGATCATATCATACATCAACGCATAGAATCACTTACCTCTCCACTCCATGCAATCGTGAAAGACTCAAAGGCTTCTCAAGTTAATTTTAAATTAACATGTTTAATCACTACATTAATTAACAAATATGTTAGTCTTAATTAAATTAAAAATTGTGAAGTCCAAAACATGTATAGATTGATTACTTAGTCCAAAAATCTAAATGTAGTAAAGTGGTTCTTAGTGGATACAAAAAGTAGGGAATGAGAACCAAAAGTAAGGGCACCCAAAGGTTATTTTTTACATGAGAGCTTATCCCCAAGTTGGAAATTATGCTAAAGCCCATTGCCCATTCTTAGTAAAGGCTAATTCCCCACAAATCACAATTTGACTATGTGTCTTGCATACATTTGATTAATAAACAATATTTTAGAAGGCACACAAAGTGATGGTGGGGTTTAGGGTTGAAGTGAGGGCCCCGAACGAAGCAGATCCCTATTTCTTCAAGCGAGTCATCGTCACAGGAAGCGATGGAATGGTTTATGGCTGTAAAGAGCACCTCAAATGCAACACATCGATGACGAGTTTCCCTACTCCTAATGTGACATGTATGTCTCTTCGATTAGGGTGTAAGGTTAATAGTAGGGCATTAGAGGGCAAGGGAGACAGAGGCAGAGGGCTACAAAAGAACATGTTGGCGAAGGAGCCATCACAAGGCAGTAAAGCATCAGTTAACAAATAACGTATTGGTGGTAAGGGTGTCAGTCGTGCGGTGGGTGGAGTCGAGGTATGCATTACAAGGGATGAATAAGGATCAGGAAAACAGTGAGGGAGTAGAACAGGGGTAGCGAGGACCACAAGGAGGGTCGCCTCAAGGGCGGGTTGTTGTGGAG